>NC_091183.1:14425715-14485715 GCF_040958095.1 Procambarus clarkii
AAAAATGCTATTAACACTCTACTGAATAGGGCCTTTGTTTTATGTTCTAATTGGAATAACTTTGATCAGGAAATTAATTTTCTTGTGAAATTTTTTTCAAATAATGGTTATCCTGTGCATATGGTTTATACTTTTATAAGGAATTTCTTAAATAAGAAGTTTCACCCATCGTGTAGGATTACTACAGTGGAAAGGGATCTTAAATATATTAAATTACCATTTTATGGCAGTATTAGCTTTTCTGTAAGGAGTCGTTTGAGGAGACTGTTGCAGCAGTGTTATCCTCAAGTAGACTTTAGATTTATTTTTGTCAACACAAATACCATAGGCTCTTATTTTAAATTTAAAGATAAAGTGCCTACCCCCTTGTGCTCAAATGTCGTATATATGTATAATTGTTCCAGCTGTAATGCTGGATATGTCGGGAGTTCCATTCGGAACTTTAAGATTAGGATACTTGAGCACCGGGGATTATCTTTTAGGACTGGATTACCATTGTCTAAACCAGCATTTTCGGAGATTAGAAACCATTGTTATGAGTTTAATCATTCTCTGCTGGAATCTGATTTTAAAATTCTGGACACTTGTATGAATGGCCAGTCAGATTTGAGAGTAATGGAATCCTTATATATAAAGGAGCTGCGGCCTCTGTTAAATAGCAACCTTTCAGCTGTTCAATTGTACACTGTATAGTGCACAGTAGGCCCTGTAATTTGATTTTTAGTTTATTTTGGTAGTTTAATTTTGTTTAGTTTACCATGTCTTTGCCCTTTCTTACTTATTTCAAGTCTTAACATTGTACATTAATATAATCTTTTATTTAGGATATATAATACATTTTTTGGTATTTAATTTTATTTAATATTTGAGTTTTTTTATATGATTTTGGTTTGTACTTTATAATTGTCGTTTATTCTGTTTGTATTTTACATACATTTTTTGTAGATTTGTGGTCATTATATAAATATTTGTTATAGTGTTTAGTATCTATGTGTTAGGTATCAAGTTTCACTTCTGATCACTTCACGTAAGTTTAATGGAATGGTTTGTTTTAGTAGTTATAAATTTCATCTTGTAGTTTAATGGATTTTAAATTAGTTTTAATATATGTGACAGTTAATAAGTTTTATTTGTATTGATCACTTTAAGTGCGCTTAAGTGTTTTGTTTTTTAAGCATTTTCCTTTCTTTGATAGGCAATTATATTCAGTATGAGTTCTTTGTTTACCAGCTATTTGATTGTGATTTCTGTTTTTTCTTTTAGATCTGATGATGAATACGAGAAGTATTCGAAACGTTATGTTTTTTAAAGTAAAGATTCTGATACAAGATGTTCAGTATATCCCTGGTTTTCCTATTCATCTTAAAATTAAGATTCCCGAAGGGAACATCGATCATAAATATTTTATATATATATATATATATATATATATATATATATATATATATATATATATATATATATATAAATATAAATATATATATATATATATATATATATATATATATATATATATATATATATATATATATATATATATATATATATATATATATGTCGTACCTAATAGCCAGAACGCACTTCTCAGCCTACTATTCAAGGCCCGATTTGCCTAATAAGCCAAGTTTTCATGAATTAATGTTTTTTCGTCTACCTAACCTACCTAACCTAACCTAACCTAGCTTTTTTTGGCTACCTAACCTAACCTTACCTATAAATATAGGTTAGGTTAGGTTAGGTAGGGTTGGTTAGGTTCGGTCATATATCTACGTTAATTTTAACTCCAATAAAAAAAAATTGACCTCATACATAGAGAAAAGGGTTGCTTTATCATTTCATAAGAAAAAAATTATAGTAAATATATTAATTCAGGAAAACTTGGCTTATTAGGCAAATCAGGCCTTGAATAGTAGGCTGAGAAGTGAGTTCTGGCTACTAGGTACGACATATATATATATATATATATATATATATATATATATATATATATATATATATATATATATATATATATATATATATATATATATATATATGTCGTACCTAGTAGCCAGAACGCACTTCTCAGCCTACTATGCAAGGCCCGATTTGCCTAATAACCCAAGTTTTCCTGAATTAATATATTTTTTCGAATTTTTTTCTTATGAAATGATAAAGCTACCCATTTCATTATGTATGAGGTCAATTTTTTTTCATTGGAGTTAAAATTAACGTAGATATATATTACCGAACCTAACCAACCCTACCTAACCTAACCTAACCTATCTTTATAGGTTAGGTTAGTTTAGGTAGCCGAAAAAGTTAGGTTTTTGGTTAGCCTCGTCAGACTGCATTGAGGCGTAGAACAGTTAGGAGGTTACTGGAGACGTGTTTCAGAACCAACTGTGTCATTTGTTGTAATTGTGATTATAGATTTGTTAGTTCTTGTTTCTTGTTGATTCCTCTGTGTTCACGCTTATGTTCGAGGTAGTTCATTTTGCAGTCCGAGGGGCTGGTGTCTAGCTGTCATTGATAGTGTCACAGGGAGGATTTCGAGTAACGTCATTGACATTTATTTTTGTTTTGTTGTAGTAGTTAGTTCTTTATTGAATAACCTAAGTTGATATTTTTAACACTGTCTTTTTTTACACCCCACACATTATAATTGTAATGCAAGTGTTCTGACACACTCGACTAATCAAATTGAGACTGATTCTGAGTTTTGGACCAAATATACGGCACCACTCAACAATAAATTATTGTCGTGAGAGCCCAGGACCTACTCGTTAGATTCGCTTCGGCGAATGGCGAAGGTCGACGGCCTAGTGGAGGGGATTTCAATTTTCATTGGGGTCTCGGCGTTTGCTCGCGCCTAGTCAATTGTTCATACATGGTCCCAAAGTGAGGAATGAGCTGCTTACTACACTGGTGTGTTAGCTAAGCAAATCCTTCCTCAGGCGACCTAACTGAATATCACGACAGGAATAAAGGTTAATGAATAAAGAAAATTCTTAGAAATTTTCCGAGCTCAATTCCTTATACCAATTACATTTATTCCCACTTAACATCAAAAACTCTCACACATATAAATTGATACTATTTCGATAGCTTCGAAGGACCACCACTTTTTGAGAAAAAATGGAAAACAAGGGTAGAGCAAGTGGTTAAATATTTTACTCAATTAACTAGTGTCCTATGGATGTTTAAATTGCAATATTACATTGAATATTAAAGGTGCTGTATTATGAGTCAACTCCTCTCACTCAAATTGGGAGGGTTACATGCTAAAAGATTAGTCCATCCCTAGCATTATTCTGGCGCTGGTTCTTCGCCAGAGTAATCATAAAATGAAAGTAAATAAAGTTGATTATGTAATAATAATTAGAGGTATATGTACCTCAATATACCACTATACTGTTGAATAGTATATGGTAAATCAATGGGTTAGTATAACTGATCTCCTTGGGAGATCATTAATATAACTACAGAGTTATTACTACGGATAAACATGAACAGCTTAGCTGTAAATCTAAAGAGGTGTAATCTGTTGCCACGCTTCACCGACGACGTGTTGCATTGGGCAAATTGTTGCACATATAGGTGGGGAAGCCTAACACCTCGGTTGACGTGGACTCGGAAGCTGTTATCTTGAGATGATTTCGGGGCTTTAGTGTCCCCGCGGCCCGGTCCTCGACCAGGCCTCCACCCCCAGGAAGCAGCTCGTGACAGCTGACTAACACGCAGGTACCTATTTTACTGCTAGGTAACAGGGGCATAGGGTGAAAGAAACTCTGCCCATTGTTTCTCGCCAGAGCCTGGGATCGAACCCAGGACCACAGGATTACAAGTCCAGCGTGCTGTCCGCTCGGCCGACCGGCTTCCAGCTGAAAGGCAATTACATTATAGAAATCTTCTACAGATTGAGCTATAGGTACATCCTAGATTAAGGAATTCTTCCTATAAAATATAATTGATATATATGTTCAAGCACTATAAAATTCTTCTACAAAAATAATGAATATAATCTCCTAAGTTATAAAAACTGGGAGTGAGGCGTATATTTCCTGCTCCTCACACCTCACTCCCAGCTCCTCACGCCAACTTCCCAGTTCCTCACACCTTATTCCCAGCTCCTCACGCCTCACTCCCAGCTCCTCACGCCTCACTCCCAGCTCCTCACGCCTCACTCCCAGTTCCTCAAGCCTCACTCCCAGCTCCTCACACCTCACACCCATTTCTTCACACCTGACTCCCAGCTCCTCACGCTGACTCCCAGCTCCTCACGCCTGACTCCCAGCTCCTCACATCTCACACCCAGCTCCTCACGCGTCACTCCCAGCTCCTTACGCCTCCCTCCCAGCTCCTCATGCCAACTTCCCAGTTCCTCACACCTTATTCCCAGCTCCTCACGCGTCACTCCCAGCTCCTCATGCCTCACTCCCTGCTCCTCACGCCTCACTCCCAGCTCACTGTCGCTGCAATATCAGGTGCTTGTATAGTCCGTCACTAAGACTTGTTAAGTGTCTTTGTGCTAAACGTATCTTCAGCACCAACGGCGTCCTCCGTTAACCAGGGATGCGTATTGTTGGTTTCTTGTCTGTTCTTGTGTTGCATATCCCTGAAGCTATAACCCTCTTCTGTCCAAGGACCCTCGTTATATCACGGGCTTAAAGCCCAACCGCCGGTTAATATTCAGTCTAAATTGTCATCCGACTTAGGATTTAGAACCTAGTACACAGAGTAATATAGTTACGCGAGTTTGGCTGAGTCAAACCTAACTTAACAAAAGTTAAGTCATGTTTGTTATCTCTACAAATGAATATTTTGTTATACTTTATATCTGAATACTTTCACTTAGTGATAGTTTATATAATTACCAATCAGTTAAAGTCTAATAAGGTTTTATTGCATTACCAATTGTGAAATATCTTGTCTAGGTAAAAATAGGATAAGAAATTAATATGAGGCAGTGCCTTGAGCTGCACTGTTTATTTCTATTAATTACTTTATAATAGTCTTGGCGCGTTGGATTGCTTTCGTATGACTGGGCGCAAATTCTTAACTGTAGCCTCTGTTTACCCAACAGTAAAATGGGGTACTTAGTTGTTAAACGTTTTGGCGGGTCGTATTCTAGGGAAAATTAGGATTAATTAATTAAGTACCTGCCTGAAATGCTATGCTTGCTAGTGGCTGTACTAGAATTTAAGAACTCTATTATAAATAAATAAATAAATAAACAGTTATTACATACAGAAATCACAGAAGCGTGATACATGAAATGAACAAATCCGCAAGACCCCTGCTGAGGGTTCGAATTTACGTCCAGGGTGATTCCAGACGCGCCTTTGTCGATTGTGCCACGACATGGAAAAGAAGAGCAGTAGCACTACCGGTTGTAACTATTTCCATGTCGTGGTGCAATCGACTAAGGCGCGTCTGACATCACCCTGGACGTAAATTCGAACCCTCATCACGGCCTTTGTGGATTTGTTCAAATAGTTTTATTATTTGTATTAATGGGTAAATAACTCCTCGGGTTTGTAGAAGCAGCCTTGATCACGTGTTCCTGTCCTCCTTCACCCTCGAGCTGGTTTCTTGTTACCTGTCATCTGTTTTAATCACATTGTGCATGCAAGTCAATTTATCTTTAATAATTCGTATTAATAAAATTGATATATCAATATATAGATGGATAGATAAATGGATAAGGAAGAATAGATGGACAGATGGATGAATGGAGGGAAGAACAGATGTATGGATAGAGGGATAGATAGTGGATTAAATGATGGATAGAAAGATGGATAGATATGTATAGATATATAGATAGATATGGAATACAAGATCAAAAACACTGAACTGTTAGAATGCAGAATAACCACAGTTCCAATCAGAAATAAGAGCTGATGCGTATTCTCCTTGTCAGGGCACTGTCAGCAGCATAATTAGCACAGACAGAGATGAGAAGCAATTTCTTCCTCCCTTAAACTTCCTTCTCTTCTCCGTCTTTAAATATGCAATAGAACCACAAAGAAAGAAATAATATCATCTAAATATGATTTCAGGAAGCACTTTCCCTCGTCAGAGGTGAGAGAACTAACAAGGACAAGGGAAGAAGGGGAGATTGAAAGCAGAGGGGAAGAGAGTCATAGAGTGGTGGGAGGATCCCGGCATTCTAAACGGAGGAGTAGGAGGCGGTGTGGCAACAATGGGGAGCAAATGGAAGGTTCACAATACTGTCAAGAATTTTTGATATGGAATATAACTACACAATAGAATGAGGGGAAGAAGAGTGTAGAACCAACAAATCAAAACGGTATATCAATCAAAATTGTTTATTGCTTCGTATTGTTCGTTCTTCACTCTTCTGCACCTTATTCTATTGTTTAGTTACATATTATATTATTATATAGTTATATTCCGTGACAACAATTCTTGACATAGCCTATAAGTACTGACATCCCTCCATTTCCTCCCCATTGTTAACTCACTCCTGGCAGGTGTCACCAACAGGTCACAAAATAACAAACCGACTCACACAGTATATTGTTTAAAGTTGCGAGATATTCATGGAGTGTCTGCCAAAGAGCCGCCCGACACTAGCCGGGACACGTGGGTATGCCGAGGATAAACGAGTTTTTCAACAGTAGGAACACATGTACTGGTACTTGAAACACAATCATGTGCAGAGTTGATATGACCAACGTCACTTTGGACCAATTGGTTGTTACAGGGAAGCATAGACCGCCTGTGTTGTTCCACGGGATCAAAGACTGGCTGTGTTGTTCCACGGGAGCATAGACTGGCTGTGTTGTTCCACGGGAGCATAGACTGTCTGTGTTGTTCCACGGGAGCATAGACTGGCTGTGTGGTTCCACTGGAGCATAGATTGACTGTGTTGTTCCACTGGAGCATAGACTGGCTGTGTTGTTCCACTGGAGCATAGACTAACTGTGTTGTTCCACGGGAGCATAGACTGGCTGTGTTGTTACACGGGAGCATAGACTGGCTGTGTTGTTCCACGGGAGCATAGACTGGCTATGTGGTTCCACTGGAGCATAGACTGGCTGTGTTGTTCCACTGGAGCATAGACTGGCTGTATTGTTCCACTGGAGCATAGACTGACTGTGTTGTTCCACGGGAGCATACACTGGCTGTGTTGTTCCATGGGAGCATAGACTGGATGTGTTGTTCCACTGGAGCATAGACTGACTGTGTTGTTCCACAGGAACATAGACTGACTGTGTTGTTCCACATGAGCATAGACTGACTGTGTTGTTCCACAGGAGCATAGACTGGTTGTGTTTATTATAGTTTGTGTGTTGGTGGTGTTGTTGTCGTTGTTCCTTCTTTACGGACAACCCAACCCACAACTCGGTAGAGTGTTTATACTTCACCAGGAGATCACACTAGGCACTTCTGGCTCTTGGAGAGGGGCTCAACGTCACACGTTTAGGGGATGCGGCTCCAACACTTAGCCTCGTTGTCACGTGCACACACCCACTCGAGCCACTGTGACTCCCTACTCTCTCCTTATGTGATATGATCTCCTCAATCCCCTTTGACTTACTAGTTTTCTGTCCTACCCTGTCCACAGCGGTGGTTCTTGGTTCTATCTCTCTCTCTCTCCTTCTTTACTATTTCCTGGGAAGCCCCACTAGAACAAGGGCAAACACCAGCAAATTTGAATACATTTACTGGACAGAGCGCATACACAATACATACACACATATAATAATAATAATGAATCCTACACTCTGCACTATTTCAGTCAGGTTGCACTCCAACACCATCAGAACTCTATCATCTGCTTATCAAGTGGTATCCTATCTCCTGATTCACCACCTGATACTATCAACCTCCTCAAGTAGATCAAGTCTTATAATACAAAGTTGCACTATCAGCAAGTGAATGTATATATATATCTATAAACATGTACAAGGAAAATCAGCATATGAATGCAATAACATATATCAGTATAAATGTTCCTTGATACACAACAATGATCAATCGATCACTACCCTGATATCTTCAGGTTCTTCCGGGCTTAACTACCAGGATCCTCTGCAGCTCCTCCAGGCTGCTACCATGAAGTTTTCCTTGAGCAACTACGGTGCTTCACCCTTCTGCTAGGTTCCTCCACAGCTCTCTTGGCTGATACACCATGAAGTTCCCTCGAGCAACTATGGTGCTCCACCACCTCTACAGAAGCACGTGACATTCCTCTTCACTGCTTCTCCTCACAGCTCGAGGTCCTCTCCTCCACTACCTTGGAGTCTTATCAACTACTCCCTCTGTGCTGGCTTCGAAGTTCTCAGCAACTTCTTCCCCAAAGACAAACCTGCAACCCATCGACACTCCAATAAAAATGTTTCCCCTTTAACACATAAACAAAAATAACCACACAATGTTTGCCTCAAACTTCTATCTGTCCTCTACATACTGTGAGAGTGGACTCCCTCGTTGGGCGGGTCCATGCTCCACCTCGCCCGGCGGGCCTCCACACTCTCCTCCGCCGCCCCTCAGTCAGTTGGCTTCAAGCGGGAGAGGATGCGCTGCCCGTCCCTCCAGCTGTCTCTCTCATCCCCGTCCTCTTATTTAGGCTTCCTGCCTTACCAAAACATTTCTAACTCATCAATAAACATTGCTACTGTCGCTGGGCACACGACCAACTACAAGCAATCACTATGAACTGGCTTAAATCGTGCTTACCACAGATTGTCTCGTCGAGGGCGCTCCTCCCTCTGACGGAGCCTGGTCAGGGCGCTTCTACAGCTCACGAAAAGGTCTCTGGGTGGCTTAATAAACACTCCTTGCCGTCCAGGACTTTAGACCACATGTCCCCTGCTCAATTCCACAGCTGGGACGTCAGCACACTTCTCTTCTCTTGGAGACATATCACTAGGGGTTCCTTTCTGACGGGAGCTCAAACGGAGCGCGGCTTTCCCCTGCGATGTCTGGGGCTCAAGTGAGGTCAAAGCCCTCCAGAAGCGAGCCGCACGCATCCAGCAAATTATCCACATCTCCTAACCAGTCATTTATCTGTTTTCTTATGCACTGCCCATAATCTTAAATTGCCCATTAAATCCAACAAACTATTTTACATCTGTGTTATCGCCTCTATATTTCCTATACTTCCAGTTAGGTCAGGCTTGCTGAATAACTATCAAGGGGAGACTCGTTTCTCCTGCAGGCTAAGATCATAACAGTGTTGTTCCACTGGAGCATAGACTGACTGTGTTGTCCACGGGAGCATAGACTGGCTGTGTTGTTCCACGGGAGCCTAGACTAGCTGTGTTGTTCCACGGGACCATAGACTGGCTGTGTTGTTCCACAGGACCATAGACTGACTGTGTTGTTCCACTGGAACATATACTGACTGTGTTGTTCCACGGAACCATAGATTGGCTGTGTTGCACTGGAGCATAGACTGTCTGTATTGTTCCACGGGAGGGAGCATAGACTGGCTGTGTTGTTCCACTGGAGCATAGACTCGCTGTGTTGTTCCACGAGAGCATAGACTGGCTGTGTTGTTCCACTGCAGCATAGACTGGCTGTGTCGTTCCACAGGAGCATACATTAGAGGTGTTTTTCCACGGAAGCATAGACCGACTGTGTTGTTCCACGGGAGCATAGATTGGCTGTCTTGTTCCACGGGAGCATAGACTGGCTGTGTTGTACCACTGTAGCATAGACTAGCTGTGTTGTTCCACTGGAGCATAGACTGGCTATGTTGTTCCACTTTAGCATAGACTGGCTGTGTTGTTCCACGGGAGCATAGACTTGCTGTGTAGTTCCACAGGAGCATAGACTGGCTGTATTTTTCAAGGGGAGCATACACTGGCTGTGTTGTTCCACTGGAGCATAGACTGACTGTTTTGTTCCACAGGAGCATAGACTGGCTGTGTTGTTCCACGGGAGCATAGACTGACTGTGTTGTTCCACGGGAGCATAGAATAGCTGTGTTGTTCCAGTGGAGCATAGACTGACTGTGTTGTTCCACGGGAGAATAGACTGGCTGTGTTGTTCCACTGGAGCATAGACTGATTGTGTTGCTCCACGAGAACATAGACCGGCTGTGTTGTTCCACGGGAGCATAGACTGTGTTGTTCCACGAGAGCATAGACTGGCTGTGTTGTACCACGGGAGCCTAGACTAGCTGTGTTGTTCCACGGGTGCATAGACTGGCTGTGTTCTGGCGAGGGTATGAAGCAGTGACGTGAGGTCACATGGGTCATGCAAAGGCCAATGTGTGGATACAAGCTTACTTCTGGCCTAGCATGTCAGTGGGACCACAACCTAACATTCGCTCCTGCGACATTTGTCAGTGCACCATCAACCAAGGACGGGTGAAGCCCAGGAAGCTTCAGCCCTTCCCCATCATCGATTTGCCTTCCAAGATGGTCAGAGTTGATCTTGTTGGTGAGATTGTGTTGAGAATACAGAGCGGCAGTACGTACATCCTGAACTATGGTCGATCACGTCATACGTTAACCAGAAGCAGCTACCCTTAAGAACATCGCGACACCAACAGTAGTGGAAGCACTGGAAGGATTTTTTTAGTTGCCTTAGTATACCGGAGAGGATGCATAACACATGAGAAATACAATTTACAAGTGAGGTGATGGACCAAATCAGACGTTTGTTTACGTTGAAACCATTAATAACAACGCCTTATCGTATCATGCGATGGGAAGTAGTTTGGTAGAACGTTTCAATAGTACTCTCAAGAAAATGTTAACGAGAAAGTGTATCGAACAGCCCAGGGAGTGGCCCAGGTACATAAACCCTTTGTTGTTTGCCTACAGGAAGGTGCCAGAGGCTAGCACAGGGTTCTCCCCACTTTTAGCTTTTGTACAGTCACACAGTTATAGGCCCACTGCAGGTAGCAAGGAATGTGAAAACCAAGACTACTTAAGATTGCGTCATCGATATTCAGGAACAACTGAAGAGCATCATGTCAGTTGGTCCAGTAAAAATTACAGAGAGATCGTAAGACCAGAAACAGATGTCCGACAAGAACGAAAAGGAACTCAAATTCATTGTAGGTTCTGCAGTATATTTGTTGCTTCCCAACAGCAGGAAGAAGCTCCTGCTGCAGTGGAAGACCCCAGTCGCTTTAATGGTGTGCTATCACTCATTAAACTATGTGCTCAACGTCGTTGGTACCAGGAAAAATTGCTATGTCAACATGATTAAGCAATATGAGAACTCACCTAAGGACAGGTCCCGGAAGCTGAAGAAGCCTGGAGGACACAAGAACAGGTGAAGGTCTGAAGGACCGACCGACCTTCCACTACTCTTCGACGATAACCGCTGTCGCAGTGGCAGCCGACGACGAGGAGACGCACCGAGGTGTTAAGATTATTGGCCAGCTGTCTGCTGATCAAGTTGACCAGGTCACTAGACTGGTAGCAGAGTACCAGGAGGAACTCTGACGTCACTAAAGTAGGAACAATAGAGGACTACTGAATACCTTTGCTAAACCAACAAATGGTTCACAGGAAGCCATAAAATATTTTTTATCACCTTATGGCTAATAGTAGTAGGGATGGAGGTGTATCAATGAATTTTGCTTTTTTGGTGTCCCATTCCTCCATAAGATGCCAGGGGTTCCAAGTTAATTTGGTCATTCCTTCATTTGACGCCAGGGGTTCCAGGGAACCCGTGGCGTCATATAATAATTACATAATTACAGGAAACATAATTAATTGTATATTTGATTTGATTGCCGCCCATGGGACAATTGTTAACGTAATTGAGTAATTAACAGATTGTCTTAATGACAAGGTTTGCATTATTTTGAGTGTTATTGTTATTGTTGTATTGCATTATTGTTGATTGCCACTGCAGAGTTATTACAGTTGAATCTGAGTAATCACTAGTGTTCAGTTAGTTCATATTGTTTACTTGCCCATGCAAGAGGGTTCGAGACCAGGTCTCGTTAATTACCAGCAGAGTGGTGGGACAAGATCCTGCTGCCGTGGTATTGATTAGCTGTGTGGTGACACTCTTAAATTAATGTAACGTTAGATTGTTATTGCTATGTATTTGTAAGCAGGTTTGTTGAATAAATTGTTAATGTTGTAAAAGTGACTTTTCATCATCAACCTTTTAGATTACTGCCCCGGATTTTGCTCTGCTAAAGTTACTTCTGCAGTCTTGTGTTGACTGTCTAGACTCTAGGAATCAAGCAAAATTAACCCAAGCATTAAATACTATATTTTGGTGTAAGAACCCATTTGCTACCCTTAAGATTGCTTATGCAGTTGAGGAGCTAATGACCTAATAATTAGAGGAACAAGTAATTGGACCTCGGCGTTTGCTCTTGCCTTCTCTAGTTATGGGAACAATTATCACATCTGACTCCAACGTGAGGCAGGTGTTTGTATGTTTTGCTAGGAGTCACATTGACATTTCACATCTGGCGTCCAAAGTGGGACTAGATTTGTGTAGGGAAACCAGGGATATTTTCACAAAGAGATTTTAGAAGATTCCACTAGACAAAGTTAATGCAGGCTGTACTGCCTACATGACCAATGATGGGTTGTTTCAGCTTACAGGCTTCAGTAAGTCCACAATGGGCGTTCTTACAGGCGTTCACCTCCTTCCACTCTTACAGGTGTTCACCACTCCTGTTTAGAGTGGTGAACGCCTATTCCGGGTTTATGAGAACTATAGGCATAATCATGGGGGTTTTCTACTGGAGTAGACATGTTTGTGAACGCAGTGCTCATCCATACTGCTATGTAGGAAGACCACCTAATCTTGATCAGGCAAATGTTTGAGAGACTGCAAGAGGAAGAGATAAAAGCAAAAAGATAAAATAAAGAAATAAGCCTCACACTTTCCTGGTTCGCAAAGCCAGCAAATTCCACTGACAAACCAAACCAAGAGAATGCACTAGTGAACGTAGTTTGGACACAGAAGGAGACCTCTACATTTTTGTAACTCCAGGGAAAGCACCCATCCTTAGACTACCAGATGCTACCAGTGAGTACATCCTGCGGACAGCTGTCTCCATTACATTTACTGGGGCTGTACTCGAGCAAAGGTATGCAACCCGTCCTCTACTAAAATCCATTACATCCAGCGGTCGACCCCACAGACGGATTCATAAATTTGTACATGCTGTTCATTCAAAACAGGAATTTTCTCAAATATAAATTAATATTAAAATTTTTTAACATATTGTGCATATATATATGGATATAGGTTAGGTTAGGTTAGGTGTTTAGGTTCTGTTGGTGATTATTTGTATTTGTAGTACATGGGTGAAGCATTTACAGCGTTGTAGTTCGAACAAAAGTCGTCAGTGAAGCACTTGTTCCAGAACTGTTCGAACGTCGTCAGTTGTGAGTCGTGTGTAAACCGTTTTTCATTCATAAACAGGGGGTTTGGAGGGTGCATGGAAT
Organism: Procambarus clarkii; assembly: GCF_040958095.1. Classification (NCBI taxonomy): domain Eukaryota; kingdom Metazoa; phylum Arthropoda; class Malacostraca; order Decapoda; family Cambaridae; genus Procambarus; species Procambarus clarkii. Next base: position 14,439,107 of record NC_091183.1, read on the forward strand.
CACTTTTGTTTCTTTGTTTGGAGGACGGGCTGAGGTGTAACGGTAAATCCTGCAATGGTCACTATTGTTGGAGTCTACTTCAGAATGTGGTTGTTGAGTCTCTGACACTTTCCTCCTTGTGGTAATGAAGGCTAGTCGTTTGATGCAGTCAAGGTGCCAAAGGGTTACTCCCGCTTTATCACATCTGAAACTCTTCAGTGGCAATTTAGATGAAGGCACTGTTTCAGCTGGGATTTTGTTGTTATGTTGCTGTTTTCCTATTCTGTCGTACTTTTATCTCTACTCATCTTATATTCAGTCCTTCGGGGCCTTATATTAAGGCCTTATGACCCGGCAAAGGAATCCTGGTCAGGAGGGGGTTCAGGCTTATTCCAAACTATGATTATTTTATTTATAGGTTTACCAGTTCTATATATTCGCCTTGCTTTGTGTACTCCATTTAGTACATATGCCCAGTCTAATGAATACTGTTGACGACAGTGGTGAGGTAGATAATTAATCATCTTCTTGTTTCTGGATGGATTATCTTCTAGAAAGAGTCTATTTTACCCTAAAGAAGGTCATCCATGACATGTTGAGCATTTCTTGAAATGTTCACGTATGCAGAGTTTTCTCGTGGATTTCCGAAGTCTCAATAGAGCCTGGTGCATAATGCTGGTTCAGCTTCTTGCTCAGTACAGTCTTATCAGTTTTAGTAGTATCCTTATGAAAGCAAAACATTAAGTCACTCTTTAATATTAGTGGAAATCGTCCATCCCTTTGTTCTCAAAATAATTCTCTCGTTTTTGTTTTGTTTTTGGCTTGTAGTTAACTCCGTTTCAAACCCAGCACAGTTGCTAGACACCCTTGATGGGCCAATAACTTCCTCATCCATATTTAATTCTTCAACAGAGATTCTTTAATGGAGTAATGTCGACTTATTAGTGGTTGATACAATATGATTGGGATTATTATGTCATGTGTCAGAACAGGCTACATGCATTTAACAAGTAATGGGGTGCCAACAGTCAGGTGGACCTGAACAACGAGGAGGGCTTTGTTATGACCACACATACACCAGTATGATCATACTGTGGCTGGTGAATGATGCGTTCAAACTGTATAGTGATATCCTGGCTTATTAGCCTATTATCACAAATATTATTATATCTATATAATCTCTTTTTGACAATATTTTAGTATAACATACGTATTACCATTGTATCTTTAATATACCTATGCATATTATGTTTCAGTACCAAGTGTATGTGCCATGTATTTGTGGATATATTGGAAGTAGAGTAAATAGCAGAAGCCTAATGTCCTGTAGCTTGGAAAACACCATTATGTGCTTATAGTATGGAATGTTACGTATTGCTGTATAGGACATGATATGTGCATTATGATGTAAAAGGTATACATTTATATAATTAATGTATGACGAGCATGTATACTGTGAAATATCAATTTCATTACTGTTCAATGCTTTAGCTCTTGTCATGTTGTTAATTTATATTTTGGTACTGTGAAATGTATACCACATAGGCAAGGTTTTGGTACTTCTATTGGTATATAATGCTTTACTTTATTTCATGTATACATATGTATAAGGGTTGACCGGTAACATCTTGAAATCCTCCCTTAACTTACCCCCCCCCCCCCTTTTGCATACCGTCTCCAGCCAGTGTTACTATGTCTTGCTAATATGAATTCCCTGTTGACTTATTTGTATATCATGATATATTCTCTTATATATTGATTTATTTATATTTATTCTCATGTAAAGTTGTATATTATAACGCTTGATCATTTATGGAATAATTTAGAAGTTTTTGAGTAATAAATGTCGGGATATGAGCTGGTGATATTTGAATGAGGAGAGTCAGCTGAGTTGTAGATTTGGAAACAATGTCTCCCTCGGCCTGTCCAGCTCCTGAGCCGTTAATGCTCTTTGATCTTTCCAGGGAGGAGGATGTGTGGCGTCCTACTCTTGATCTGCGTGTCAATTTCGTAAGATTATTTGACCTACTAGTATATATGTATTCTGTGTACCTTTATTGTATCAGTTTCTAATGATGTACATCATTTATGCCAGGTGGTAGGTGCTTTTTTATGTATTATTGAGGTCGGCACCTCAGGATCTTAAGTGATGCCATTGTGCTGTGATGATATTGATTCCTCAACCGCACTGATTAATGATTGTGACACCACCATCCTGTATTTGTATTAGCAGCATAATAGGCGTTAGTGTCTGACTGCGCAAGGATATAGCCTGGTGTCAACTATTGCCGAGGTTATGCAGTTTTGAGGCCCTTTGATGATGTTGCAAAGCTTTAAGAAGCTAGATAATGTAATAGAATGTGAGTTGTAGAGAACTTAGTTTTCTTATTATTTTTACGATGACCTATGTTATATGCCCCAGTAAACTGGAATATTTTTTGCTAACCTTTTTTTATACCCTCGACACAAATTAAATGCCCCAGTAAACTGGAATATTTTTTGCTAATCTTTTTTATACCCTCGACACATTGATTATTGGCCAGGCTATGGATTCCAGCGTTGCTATGAAACATGAGGTCATAAGGGGCCATGGGACCAGGATTTAAAAAATTGTTGTAGGGTATTCATAATTTATTATCCTGATACATGTGAAAGGTGCTGCACCTAGGCCAAGTTTCAGCATCTCAGCCTAAATAGAGACGGAGAAAAAAAAACAAAACAAAAAAAAAAGACGAATTTTTCAACCAAGTTCAATTGATTTCACAGCCCACAATTGTGAACCAAAATCATTTATACGACACTCAGCTATGACCTTACTATATAATAAAGATTTGCATGTCACATTATTATCCCAGATGTATTTAGTGCAATAATACAGATTTTATAAAAGTTTCCCAAAAACGTATGCAACAAAATGAGGTGTATCATTATTTATAAAATCAATAAATCTACGTAGATAAGAATAATGACATGCGTTTATAGAGGCGTAAACTCTACATATAATGTGCAAGTTTCATGTAAATAGAATAATAAATAAAGGCTGTGAAATTTTATCTTGTTGTAAAAGTTGGAGTTGCGTAGCGCGCTCTCAAAGTTTACTCAACCTGCGGTCACTCGTGACTGGTGATTTACGCATTGCGGCCAGCTCGTATGAAGAGCTCGCATGCATCTAGCTGTCAATGCTTTTCTCTTGTTCGTTTGGTAAGTCATATTGCAGTACAAATAGCTAAAAATAGCATGTTCTGGGAGATATTGTGTGAGCACGTCAGCATACATCCTCTCTCCATGAGAGACACGCAGTCACTGACTGCACCACCCTCGTGTCAGACAATAGAGTGTTGCCATTTGTGTGAGTTTATATTCATTTTATGCATAACATGTTATTTTCAACGCTATTACGAAAAATAAGACATCTACAACGTAAGATACAATACCCCGCGGCGTACTCACGGCGCGAGGACCAGATTCACGAAAGTTGCAGCGGGAAATTTGACTCTAATTACGTTATTTTTCAAGATATCATTAAACGGTTTGGACCACAGTGTTGCCAGAACGTTGTAGTATTTTTCGTAATTTTTCGTAAATATTCCATTTTTCATCGGATTTTCGTTTACCATGGGCCCTAATAGGCGTTCAGCTTGGAATAGGACTAACATGAAGTTTGAGCTTGCCAGAAGGAAATAGTCCTTACAACGCAGTATAATAGAGCCTGGGGTTGCCGGCCTAAGTGACCACTTCTTGACCAGTCTCGTGTATAAACAGTGGGCCTGCGATCAGGTAGTAAGCCCTCACACACACGTTAGTAGTCAGCTTAGGTTCAATGTCAATGGTACGTGTACTGTGCTACAAGTTAGACTTCCTGGAGCTCCTATATATTGAGGGTCCCAGTATTACAGCGGGTTAGTTCTCGACTTACAGTCGAGAATTCTGGGTTCAAATCCCAACCGGGAAAGAAATGTTTGAGGAATTGCTATCACGTAACGTCTCTGTTCACCTTGCAGTAAGTAGGTACTAATGAGTTAGCTTGTTGTGGGGTTGCATCCTAGTCGGGATCAGTAAATCGACCTTGGGGGGGAGGGGAGGGAACTTGATATCAGCCTAACGTGTATGAATAGTGTTATGAACCCCAGGAAGCCTCATGAGGTAGGCCTACTCCACAGTGAGAGTTACTCCCTACCTGGCCATAGTGAGGAGTCAGGAATGAGCACCTGTCATTACATGTGACCAAGAGTCACAGATGAGCATCTTTGATCAAATTTGGAAGTGAGAGGTCGACGGTATGCACCAAGCCATGTGCAAAAATGACGTCATCGTGGAGCATGTCGTGTTGAAGAGAAGGACGCACATCGTCGCTCCAGAAGGAGAAAGATATATGTGGCTTATAAAGAAGAATTTGTGAGGAGCTTCGTGAGTGGAGCGTGAGGAAGTTGTGCATAAAGCATAGACACAGAGTTCTCCCATATTAACAGGAATTTGATGAAAGAACGTGAGTAGCCCCTCACTATGCTCTAGTTGCCCTTGGGAGGTGGTGATCTTTGGAGGTGAAATACTCCGAAATTACCATCTCTTTAAGGGTCTGAGCTGTGGTGCAGTGGGTTAAAGGTGTACCAGTTATGACAGTTGCTGTAAGGCTTCTGTGCTGGCTAGGGTTCGAATCTCCTGGTGGGAAAGTGTTCTAAGGTTGTATAATCTCTCTTGCGTGTTTAGGCAAGTTGTGCATATATATATATATATATATATATATATATATATATATATATATATATATATATATATATATATATATATATATATATATATATATATATATATATATATGACAATGTCAGACCACGGAGGAAAATGAAACAGGAATTTCCTTAAGTACTTTCGTATATTAAATACATCTTCAGAAGGAAGATGTATTTATCACGATTTATTTATGCACGAGACTTAATTCCTTCTGAAGATGTATTTAATATACGAAAGTACTTAAGGAAATTCCTGTTTCATTTTCCTCCGTGGTCTGACATTGTCACATTCTTAATCACGTGTTTATTTTCGTGATACACACACACACACATATATATATATATATATATATATATATATATATATATATATATATATATATATATATATATATATATATATATATATATATATATATATATATATATATATATATATATATATATATACTTGTCATATACTTTTGCAACACAGTTCATATAGGAGCGGGCGTGCTCTAAGTCACACGTCCAGGACCTGTTAGTTTCATGATTATAAATTTTGATCTTGTTCAGTTGTATAGTTGCCAGTTTTTCTTCTTTATTATTCTCAATAAATATATTTGTTTTATATAAAATATGTTACCTCTATTGATGCATGTCAACCTGGCCATTCATATTTAAGTTATTCTAATGTTTGCCTTACCCCAGTAATGTTGCTCATTTAAGCATTTTATACCCGCATTTTATTGCGGGTATAAAATCAACCAGCATTGTAAGATCTGTTCACTTGAGAATGAACCATGGAGGTTCGAAACGTTGTGCAAATTGTATAAATAAGTGTAATACACTCTATAGTAAATCACTCCTTTTCTTCACCTAAAAAGTACGAAAATGAGTTTTGGAGAACTCCTATTTCAACTAAGCCCTGATGCTAAGAAAATAGTTAGAGGGATAGAAGCCCTAAACCAGAAAATAATAAATACAGAATATGCGTTCATATTCAATGAAACATGTTTGAAAGAAAACCTGCTGCCAGTATATATATATATATATATATATATATATATATATATATATATATATATATATATATATATATATATATATATATATATATATATATATATGCGTAATATCTACCCTCCTTCATTTTCCTGTCACAATATATATATATATATTGTGACGGGAAAATGAAGGAGGGTAGATATTCGGCAGTCCTCCTAATGGCTAGTGTCAATGCCTATCACATTAAAGAAAAAAAAGATCGACTGCTTGGCTGTTGTCTGTGGTAAAGTAAGGGAATACACGCAAAACACATAGTATGAATAATGAAACTTTAATTAAATTGAAAGCAAATTAAAAACAAAGACAATTCCTTACTATGTACAGTGCAAACAAACAAGTCAAAAAAATATAACATAAAAATTAAGAACAGGGATGATGTTACTCTATAATATAAAAAAAAAACGAAATAAGCAGGTGCTGAGAATAAAGCACTAGCTGAGAAACATCCACCTGATTGACAGAGGTATATCAGTTAGTTGTTCACAGCTTGAGAGCACAAGATATTCTAACTTGAATAACTGGTTCAAGCCCAGACATCGACTAAGTAGAGAGCGCTGAGGTGCAGGTGTGCAGTCGGCGGGTCACCAATCAGAAGCAGGCAGGCTGGGAATGGTAGTTTGCTGGTTGATTGACGGTGGCGAGCCGGCATGGAGGGAGTGTGGAGTAGGGGGGAGTTTAGAGTATGTTTGCCTCCTGGTCAAAACGTTTTGTGCTACTGGTAGACGTATCTTGAGGGTAGCATCATATTGTAGTATATATAAGTAACTTTATGTAGGGAAGAGCAGGCTCGATCTCTCTTGAAAGAGATTCTCGTCACAACTCTCCCCCGAAGCCTGCTCTAATGGGTGAAGTTACGTCTTCAGATGGTGGAGCGGTAGGTGTAGCTGTCTCATAGCTGTCCCGCCCTCTCCAGACGCCCTCTGGAGAGGGCGTCTGCTATGATGTCAGAATCCTTGATGTAGAAGATCTCCAGGTTGAAATTCTGCAGATATAAAGCCCATCGTAGAAGTCGTTGATTGTTGAATTGGGCTTGCTACAAGAAGCGTAGGGGATTGTGGTCCGAGTGGATGGTGGTAGACCGAGCACCTTGTAGGTAAGATGCAAAGTTCTGTAAGTTCAGGACGATGGAGAGGAGTTCCTTTTCGATAGTGCTGTAATTCTTCTGGTGTGATTTTAACTTGTAGCTGTAGTAGCTAACAGGTAGAACCTCCTCGCCTCGTTGTTGCATCAGGACGCCCCCGATGCCGGTACCACTGGCGTCGACATGGAGGATGAAAGGCTTCGTGATATCTGGCGAGGCGAGAATGGGATTAGAACAGAGCAGAGATTTAAGTTGTTCAAAAGCAATGGTTTGCTGAATGGTCCAATGATACCGTTGCTTGGAGCTGGTTAAAGTGATCAATGGTGTGGCGACTGTACTAAAATTCTTCACAAACCTACGGTAGTAGGAGGCAAGACCAAGGAAGCGCAGGAGCTGCTTCCTGATGGTAGGCTGTGGGTAATGCTGGATGGCTTGAGTGTGTATGTTTAACTGAGCTAGGCTGCCACGCCCTATCACATGACCAAGATCACGCACTTTACCTTTAGCAAAGGAGGACTTGCCCAAGTTGATGGTGAGTCCGGCTGTCAGGAGCTTGGCGAACAATCGTTGCAGCTGGAGCAGATGTTCGTTCCAGGTGTTGGTTGCCACAACGATATCATCCAATTAGGCGTAGGTGTTATCTAAGCCATGGATGACGTGGTTGACAGCTCGCTGGAAGGTGACCGGGGCATTACATAGTCCAAATGGAAGGTGTTCATATCTGTAAAGGCCAAAAGGAGTGGTGAAGGCAGATATTTCCTTAGCTCGTTCTGTCAAACATACTTGGTAGTATCCCTTGAGTACGTCTAGTTTGGATAAATACCGAGCATTACCAATGGCGTCAAGGATGTCATCTATTTTAGGTAATGGGTAAGCATCCTTGACAGCCACAAGATTCAATTTCTGGTAATCGGTACACAGCCTCACTTTACCGTGCGGTTTCGGCACCAGGGTGAGGCCCAAGGGGACTCACAAGGGGTGGCCAGCCAATGATCCAGGAGGTACTGTACTTCAGCACGCATAACTTCCTTTTTGTTCGGGCTGATTCGGTAGAAAGGTTGACGAATCGGCCGGGTGTCAGGGAGTAGCTGGATGTCGTGCTGAACCACATTACACTCCTGTGGATCATCGCTGAACAACTTCTGATGTCCCTTGAAGATTCTGATGAGAGGAGCACTATTACTGTCCTGCAAATAGGTATGAAGATCAGTTAGGATTTCAGAGTTGGAAGGCACTGACTCAGTGTTAGTGCTTTCGGGAGGAGAAGCAGGGAAGGTCTCACTGTGGAGGTATGGACCTTTAAATGTGGATAATGATACCAACACAGTGGGGGGGGAGGAGTACCTTGATACTGCTTCAGGAGGTTGACGTGGCACAACTGGGTCTTCCGCCGCCTATCTGGAGTCTCAAGAACGGAGTTGTGGTTGTTCCTGCACTCCTTGATGCGGTAGGGTCATGAAAACTTGTTTTGCAATGGAGAACCTGGGATAGGAAAATATGCCAACACGAAGTCTCCTGGGTGAAATTTCCTTATTTTGCTGCTTTGGTCAAAATGAGTCTTCATCCTCTCCTGAGCTTTCAATAGATTGTCATTAGCAAATTTACGTACTCTCTCTAGAATGTGTTTTAAGTTTTGAAGAAACTGGGGCACATTCTGAGGGTCACTGAAGGTGGCATTACCACTGAAGGTGGCATTAGAAGGTGAAGGTGATGGGGTCAGTATTATACAGTGACAGGTGATGCGGTCAGTATCATACAGTGACAAGTGAAGGGGTCAATGTCATACAGGGACAGGTGAAGGGTCAGTACCATACAGTGACAGGTGAAGGGACCAGTATCATACAGTGACAGGTGGAGGGGTCAGTATCATACAGTGACAGGTAAAGGGACCAGTATCATACAGTGACAGGTGGAGGGGTCAGTATCATACAGTGACAGGTGAAGGGGTCAGTGTCATACAGTGACAGGTGAAGGGTCAGTACCATACAGTGGCAGGTGAAGGGATCAGTATCATACAGTGACAGGTGAACGGGTCAGTATCATACAGTGACAGGTGAAGGGATCAGTATCATACAGTGACAGGTGAAGGAGTCAGTATCATACAGTGTCAGGTGAAAGGGTCAGTGTAAGACAGACTGCTACACCGACATTTCTCATTTCCTGGACTATATTAATAATACGTAATAAAGCAACTAATGATGCAACTCCACAACAAGCTGACTAACTCCTTGGTATCTGTTTACTGCTAAGTGAAGAGAAGGATGAGGTGAAAGGAAACCCTCCCAACCATTTCTGTGTTGACCGTGAATCTATCCCGGATTTCTTGATTGTGAGTCGAGATAGAACCTGACTGTACTACCGGGAAAACAGACCAGTACCTCCCTGTACCAGGGAGTTGTTTTCTGGTACGGTCTCTCACCTGTGCTGGGTGAGTATAAGACACTCAACGTCGCGTGGCTGGTCAAACATCAACACAAGGAAACAAACGAACAAGGGTAGAGGATAATTACTCACAGTAAGGCCGATCTGGTAACACTTTTGCTCATCAGTCACACAACCTTGTCAGCGGGCGAGACGACTCGTGGTGGTATCTTCTTGAGGTTATCTTGAGATGATTTCGGGGCTTTTTTTTTTTTTAGTGTCCCCGCGGCCCAGTCCTCGGCCAGGCCTCCACCCCCAGGAAGCAGCCCGTGACAGCTGTCTAACACCCTAACATTTTACTGCTAGGTAACAGGTGCATAGGGTGAAACAAAACTCTGCCCATTGTTTCTCGCCGGCGCCTGGGATCGAACCCAGGACCACAGGATCACAAGTCCAGCGTGCTGTCCGCTCGGCCGACCGGCTCCCTGGTGCACCTTGGTAGGTGCAACTTGCTGGACAATGTGCAATGAACAGGTGCATACTCTTAGCCGCAGAACCAGTGCTGACAAGGCAACATGGCGGGTGGGAGGTACACACAGACGGCGGCAGCAGTCTGTTTCAAGCGGCATACCTGGTAGGCCAGCCCGTCCTCCTAAAGTTTCCCAGTAAAGAAAACGGTCAATTGATTGTGTCCTATCAAAACCTACAACAAGACCCAAAACACAAAATGGGAAAGGACCTAACTTTCGTTAGATGCTCACATTTTCTAGTACAAAAATTGTTGGCTTTGCGTAACGCATACGAACGTAAAGTGAAGTTTTTTTTTATTTATAAAAGGAAATACAATTGAATACAATAAGAAACATCAGTACAGGACAAAACATACAGAAGCATGAACACAAACAACAACAAATAACACAAACAGAAGAACATAACAAGGTCATAGAATATGAACATCAGTACAGTACAAGAACAAAAACACAGAACCAACACAGAAACACAAAACAGGAAATACACAGGAAACATACACGGGAAACATAGATAGGAGCAACAAAGAAGCGAAGCACACACAAATATAAACACAGTAAAAAAACATAGAAACACAATAAATTTAAAACAATAAGCGCCTGAAGGGCCACAGGCAAAACACAGAACCCAACACACACAGAAAAAAAGTACCAGAACACACTGGAACCGGAAATGACAGAAACACAGCACCACGAAGGAGGTACACTCCACACACACACACACACACACACACAGGAAGAAAAAACACCGAAACGCGCAAGAAACGGGAATGACAAAACATAACCACACACACACACACATAGGAATAAAACACCGGAACACGTATGAACTGTGAGTAAGACAAGCACAGCCCCACAAAGGAGGCACACCGATACACATACACGAACAAAGCACCAGAATGTGCAGGAACCGGGACTGACAAAACAAAGCCACACACACACACACAGGAGTTAAGCACCTGAACGCACAGGAACCGGGCATGACAAAACAAAGCCCCTCAAAGGAGGCACACACATACAGGAAAGAACATGTACCCAACATATACAGAACGGGGCAAAGAAACCTGCATATCACGACAAAGCCTACACATATTTTTCAGGAAATTTATCTTGGGAATGACAGATATATTATGCCTCCCATCCACTCATCCACAGATCTCCAGTATCAGCTATTGGTACTTGTAATGGCTCCCAAGAGCCACCAGCTTACGAGCTATTCATGCCGTGCCAGCTTTTGGGTGGCTTTATCAATCATCTATCAATCATACACCTGATAATACACCGCCCGTGCCAGTCATACACCTCATAATACACAGCCCGTGTCAGTTATACACCTGATAATACACCACCCGTGCCAGTCATACACCTCATAATACACAGCCCGGGTCAGTTATACACCTGATAATACACCGCCCGTGCCAGTCATACACCTCATAATACACAGCCCGTGTCAGTTATACACCTAATAATACACCGCCTGTGCAAGTCATACACCTGATAATACAATGCCCGTGCTAGTCATACACCTGATAATACACCGCCTGTGCCAGTCATACACCTCATAATACACTGCCCGAGCCAGTCATACACATAATACACCACCCGTGCCATTCATACACATCCCTTGGGAATCTCTGGAAGCAGAGTTTAAGATTATGGTTCTTGAAAGAAAAAAGAACCAGCAAACCCTCATCTGCTACGTAACATTGCACAGATACATATAGAAGCAAACTTGGCATCTGACAGCTTCATACTTTAGAGATGGATCAGTAGACCAGCAGGGACAAGAAACCGGAGCTGCAGTTAAAGCAGATAACTCTGTAAATAGTTGGAGACTCTCAAATGGGTGTTCGACTTTACAGAGATGCTAGCCATTCAAAAGGCTATGGAACATGCTCCTGCTGAACACCGACAACATGTTATCATACATACAGATTCGAGAACTGCCATTGAAGCCTTGCAACAAGAACATATATGTGATAACATCCATCTGATCACAAATGTCATATCATTAATGTAAACACCCAAACGACAAGGCCGACCGGTACTTATCAGTAGTGGAAAGTACACCAAGTAGGGGCCGTTTTGCTTTTTTCGACGGCCCCTACTTGGCGTACCCGTTTTTAGTTACCCCAGTGACCCTTGCACAGACATCGCTAATGGTCAATGACGTCACCAGGTAGCCGCTCAGTGTCCTTGCACAAGTACAATCAAGGAGATTAAAAGGTCCTGACTTGGCGTACCCGGTTTTAGTTACCTCTGCTAATGATTGCCTTATAGTTCATGAATCCATTCAGTCACACCTCTATCACGTAACCCCTATGTCTTCTTCGCCTTTCTAGATAATGTAATTTAAGCTTTGTCAATCTTTCTTCAGTGATTTCTTAATGAGCATAGGGCGAAACAAAAATGAAACCCCACTATTTCTTCAAAGATTGCTTATTGAGCACAGGGCAAAATAAAAATGAAATCCCACTATTTCTTCAGAGATTGCTTATTGAGCACAGGGCAAAATAAAAATGAAACCCCACTATTTCTTCAGAAAATGCTTATTGAGCACAGGTTGAAATAAAAATGAAAACCCACTATCATCCATTTGTATGAAAATAGACCCCTCCCAGGTGTGGTGACTTCAATGCGAGTTCAGTAGTAATCCATTATTGCTGCATAAACGCATAAATATATATACATGTGCATGAATGTATATGCACATCTCACATTCGCTAAAAAAACATGCCTCCCCACACCTTGCTGTAGAATATAACAAATCAAAATACTCAATCAGTGTACATATATGTATGGACTACATTGAGTGAAAGCAAGCCTCTCATGTTTTGAAATAAGGCCTTCTGCAGTTACCATCGTTTGCGACTTTTCATCCCTAATGCAGTGCGAGGCGCCAATGTGCTAAATGCGGATCATAGGAGGTTCACACATAAGTGCGAACTATTAATCACTCCCAATACCTTACCTGTACTCTGTGCTTCACCAGAGACGATATTCAGTTACCTTTGCTCGTATTTCCGCTCATTGCTCATATTTTCTGTTATTCATTTCATAAACCCTATCAAACCATCCTAACCTAACTTATTATATAACAAACAAATACATTCTACAGACCAGTTGTTGTTGTTTAGTGACATCACGAAAAGCGACCTCAGTATGGGGATAGAGTATTGCTAGCTAGTAGCATATAAATGTCAAGGTATCACAGCAATTGACTGGTCAACTATGTATGATGTCACCAGATGACCAATGCGGTCTTTGGCTTCCTACTGGCATATGTACTGTTTTTTATGTTATTATTCAAAAATGGCCACATATACCACGTAGGAGATGCTTACAGCTGGTGCAACCTTCATGAAGTTGGGTGTAATCCCTCTGTACAGCCCAAACACCCCTTCAGTGGCAAAGATGTGTCGAAACAGCCCTGACATGGTGATCGGCATGTCGTGTACCATACCTGGAGCTATCACTTGTGCTTGTAGCCTCGTACGAACAAGAGCCAGGGGATAAGATGCCAGTTACCTTTGCTCGTATTTCTGCTCATTGCTCATATTTTCTGTTATTCATTTCATAAACCCTATCAAACCATCCTAACCTAACTTATTATATAACAAACAAATACATTCTACAGACCAGTTGTTGTTGTTTAGTGACATCACGAAAAGCGACCTCAGTATGGGGATAGAGTATTGCTAGCTAGTAGCATATAAGTGTCAAGGTATCACAGCAATTAACTGGTCAACTATGTATGATGTCACCAGATGACCAATGCGGTCTTTGGCTTCCTACTGGCATATGTACTGTTTTTTATGTTATTATTCAAAAATGGCCAGACATAAGAACATAAGAACATAAGAACAAAGGTAACTGCAGATAGTCTCAGATGAGACTCAGTCTCAATGAGAGGGTGTGTTAACCGGAGCTCCTGAGTGTTGTTATATTATCATAGCAATATGGAAGTTGTAGTGAAGGACCTGGTGACTCTAGTGGGAGCCCTGAGGACAGAGTTGGACTCTCTGCGGGAGGAGGTGCGTCAGCTGAAAGAGCAACGAGAAGTAACGAAGGAGGAGACCAGTGGTAAAGGGACCTCGTCTTGGAGAGTTGTTAAAGACAGGGGCCTTAAGAAGACTCTGATAAAGCCGCCTTCAAACGCCATAGCAACTTCTAATTAATTTGACGTTTTGGAGGACGAGTGCTGTGGTGAGACTGCGGATCGCGCAAAAGGGAAAGCAACGAAGAGCAAGGAAGCACAGGCCCCTCAGAGAGTAAAGGAAGTACCTAAGCAAACCTTAGTTGTGGGAGATTCCCAGATAAGGTATTTGGATAGAACGTTTTGTGCTAGAGATAGGGGGAACAGGTTAAGGGTTTGCTATCCGGGAACTGGCATTGGTGATATTATAAACAACATGAATGATATTATGGCTGGAAATGAGAACAATCCCATTATTTGCATCAGCGTGGGAGGAAATGATGTTGGTCGAGTTAGGAGTGAGGAACTGATTCAGAGGTATAAAACAGCCATAGATTTAGTTAGGAGCAAGGGAGGAATCCCGATCATATGTGGCATTCTTCCAAGAAAGGGAGAGGGAAATGAATGGATATCGAGGGCACTTGGTGTCAATTGCCGGCTGGAAAGATATTGCAAATCAAATGCAATATCTTTCATAGACAACTGGGAACACTTCTATGGAAGAAATGAAATGTATGCTCGTGATGGGGTGCATCTATCGAGAGCTGGGATTGTTGCTGTTGCGAACTCGTTGGAAGAAGTGGTTAGAGGTGTTTGTTTGGGTTTAAACTGTTAGTAGATAGAGGTATGGGAATTGATTTGGAGGAAGGAGGTAATAAAATTATGTGTTTGTGGGAGAAAGGAATTGGCAAAATGATCAGGGAAAGAGAAGGGCCTCAAAATAACAATTCACTTAGGGTATATTACACTAACAGTAGACGTCTAAGAAATAAAATTAATGCATTAAATGCTCTTGTCTGCACAGAAAAAATAGATATTATTGCACTTACCGAAACGTGGATGAATGTAGAAAATAGAGAACTATTAGCTGAATATCAAATAAATGGATTTAAACTATTTCACACAGATAGATATATTAGACGAGGAGGTGGAGTAGCCATATATGTTAGGGACAATTTGAAATGTAGTCTCAAAGAGGGAATCAAAACTGAGCCACACACAGAAACTATTTGGATAGAATTAAACGAAAAAGCTAATAATATTATAATAGGAGTTATATATAGGCCACCAAATTTAGACAGAATGGAAGCAAAGCACCTATGGGATGAAATATCTAGAGCATCTAGATCTAACAGTATTTATGTCATGGGTGACTTTAATTTTAGTGGAATAAACTGGTTGAACAAAACAGGGAATAGTGAAGCAGAAGATTTTCTAGAATTAATTGACGATTGCTTTCTTACGCAACACATTAAGGAACCTACACGGGAAAATAATATTTTAGATTTAGTGTTAACTAACAGGGAAACACAAATTAATGACATCGAAATAGGGAGTGAGCTAGGGAACAGTGATCACAAAGAAATCAGATTTAGCATAGAATGGAATAGACCAGTAGGAGAAAAATCTGTTAAAGTGCCAGATTTTCGAAAAGCTAATTTTAATAGCCTAAGAAATTTTTTGGGTCAAATTGATTGGAAAGTCTTTGGTATGGGGTGTGGGCCGGTCTTGGAGCGAGACAGGAACCCAGCGATAGGTGACTTAAATGGGGATTTCGATGTGGATTCAATATATAACTTATTTAAGAATATTCTAAACAAAGCACAGGAACGTAGTATACCATACAAATTGAATAGATCGAATACTAATGACCCAAAGTGGATAACAAAGAATTTGAAGAACCTTATAGGTAAAAAGAGAGCTTGGTACAAAAGGATTAAAAATGGGGAGGTCACTTTAGAACAGAAATTCGTACAACTGGTTAGAAATGTTAAAAAAGAGATAAGGAAAGCAAAAAGAAACTATGAAGTTCGCATAGCAGGGCAAGCAAAGACAAATCCTAAAGGGTTTTTTCAGTTATATCGTACTAAGACTAGGGAAAGGATAGGTCCATTAAAAACTGAGACAGGTCAAATAACAGATAGTGATGAAGAGATGAGTAGTATTTTAATAAATATTTTGTATCTGTATTTACTAAAGAGGAACTTAACAATATGCCTTCAGCCGAACAAGTCTATGTGGGTGGGGACGAGGACAGGTTGACGAGTTTAGCAGTTACCAGGGAGGATGTTCTTAAACAAATAGTAAAACTCAAACTAAACAAATCCCAAGGCCCGGATGAAGTGTTTGCCAGGGTGGTTAAAGAATGCAAAGAGGAGCTTTGTGACCCACTGTCAACCATATTTAATAAATCAATAGAGTCAGGCAGAGTGCCAGAGTTTTGGAAAGTTGCTAATGTGATACCAGTTTTTAAGAAAGGAGATAGATCACTTGCAACTAACTATCGACCAATTATCCTAACGTCTATTGTGGGAAAGTTACTCGAATCTATAATAGCAAATAAAATTCGTCTTCATCTTGAAAAACATAAATTAATAAATGAGTCGCAACATGGTTTTATAAATGGCCGTTCATGTTTAACAAATTTGTTATCTTTTTATTCTAGCATTGTTGAGGCAGTTGATAGTGGTAAGGATTGCGATGTTGTGTACCTTGACTTTAGCAAAGCTTTTGATACAGTGCCACATGAAAGACTGATTAAAAAGATAGAGTGTCATGGTATTGCGGGTGCTATATTAAGCTGGATTAGGGCATGGCTATACCAAAGGAAACAGAGAGTTAGTATAAATGGAGGTAAGTCAGAGTGGGAAAATGTTGTAAGTGGGGTGCCTCAGGGCTCTGTCCTGGGACCTCTGTTGTTTATAATATATATAAATGATTTAGATTCAGGTTTAAGTAGCAACATTTGCAAATTTGCCGATGATACGAAAATCGGTAAGGAAATTAATTCGGAGGAGGACTCACTATCACTTCAAGTTGATCTAGATAGGGTTTTGAAATGGTCGAAGGATTGGCAGATGCAGTTTAATGCTGATAAATGTAAAGTTCTGAGGTTAGGTAATGATGATAGGGTTACAAGATACGAGCTGGATGGTGTTGAGATTGCGAAGTCGAATTGCGAAAGGGATCTGGGAGTTATGATTAGTAAGAATTTAAAACAAAAGGATCAATGCATAAATGTTCGTAATAAGGCAAATCGGACACTTGGATTTATTAATCACAGCGTTAGTAACAAGACACCTGGTGTGGTTCTCAATCTATATCTTGCTCTAGTTAGGCCCCATTTAGATTATGCAGTTCAGTTTTGGTCGTCATATTATAGAATGGATATAAATTCACTTGAACGTGTCCAGCGTAGGATGACTAAGTTAATTCCCCAAATTAGAAATCTTTCATATGAAGAAAGATTAACAAAGCTTAAGTTGCATTCACTGGAAAGGCGAAGAGTTAGAGGTGACATGATAGAGGTTTACAAGTGGGTGAATGGACATAACAAAAGGGATATTAATAGGGTATTAAAAGTATCAACACAAGACAGAACACGAAACAATGGGTATAAATTGGATAAGTTTAGATTTAGGAAAGACTTGGGTAAATACTGGTTCAGTAACAGGGTTGTTGATTTGTGGAACCAATTACCACGTAACGTGCAGGAGGTGGGGTCCCTCGATTGTTTCAAGCGCGGGTTGGACAAGTATATGAGTGGGATTGGGTGGTTATAAATAGGAGCTGCCTCGTATGGGCCAATAGGCCTTCTGCAGTTGCCTTTGTTCTTATGTTCAGTCAGTCAGGTGCTGTCACAGTGAGAGGTTGTGTTAGCTTGAGCTCTGGAGTAACATTATTATTGCAATAATGGAAGGATTAGTTAATGATTTGGTGAGTTTGGTTGGAGCTCTGAGAGCAGAGATGGATTCCCTGCGGGAGGAGGTACGATGGCTAAGACTTCGAGAGGAAAAGAAGGAGGAGACCAGTGTTGACGAAACCTCATCGTGGGGAGTAGTGAAAGACAGGGGTCTTAAGAAGACCTTGACAAGGCTGCCTACAGACGCCCTAAGGACGGCAAATTCATTTGCCGTGTTGGAGGACGAGTGCTGTAGTGCGCAGGCGATGAGTCACAATAACGTGGCTGAAGTATGTTAACCAGACCACACACTAGAAATTGAAGGGACATTCCTGTAGTGCGCCTGCAGCGAGGAAATCAGCGAGGAACGGCGGAGCGCAGGCTGCTCAGAAAGTTAGGGCGGTACCGAAGCGAATTTTGGTTGTGGGAGATTCCCAGGTGAGGTATATAGACAGAACGTTTTGTGCCAGAGATAGGGGGAACAGATTAAGGGTTTGCTATCCGGGAGCTGGAATTGGTGATATTGTTGAAAACATGAATGATATTATGACGGGAAATGGGAACAAACCCATTATTTGTATTAGTGCAGGGGGTAATGATGTTGGGCGAGTTAGGAGTGAGGAACTAATACAGAGATTTAGGACAGCCATTGAATTAGTTAGGAGCAAGGCAGGAATCCCGATCATATGTGGCATTCTTCCAAGAAAGGGAGTGGGAAATGAATGGATGTTGAGGGCACTTGGTGTCAATTGCCGGCTGGAAAGATATTGGAAATCAAATGCAATATCTTGCATAGACAACTGGGAACGCTTCTATGGAAGAAATGAAATGTATGTTCGTGATGGGGTGCATCTATCGAGGGCTGGGGTTGTTGCTGTTGCGAACTCGTTGGAACCAGTGGTTAGAGGTGTTTGTTTGGGTTTAAACTGTTAGTAGATAGTGGTATGGGAATTGATTTGGAGGAAGGAGGTAATAAAAGTATGTGTTCGTGGGAGAAAAGAATTGGCAAAATGATCAGGGAAAGAAAAGGGCCTCAAAATAACAATTCACTGAGGATATATTACACTAACAGTAGAAGTCTAAGAAATAAAATTAATGAATTAAATGCTCTTGTCTGCACACAAAAAATAGATATTATTGCACTTACCGAAACGTGGATGAACGTAGAAAATAGAGAACTATTAGCTGAATATCAAATAAATGGATTTAAACTATTTCACACAGATAGATATATTAGACGAGGAGGTGGAGTAGCCATATATGTTAGGGACCATTTGAAATGTAGTCTCAAAGAGGGAATCAAAACTGAGCCACACACAGAAACTATTTGGATAGAATTAAACGAAAAAGCAAATAATATTATAATAGGAGTTATATATAGGCCACGAAATTTAGACAGAATGGAAGCAAAGCATCTATGGAATGGAATATCTAGAGCATCTAGATCTAACAGTATTTATGTCATGGGTGACTTTAATTTTAGTGGAATAAACTGGGTGAACAAAACAGGGAATAGTGAAGCAGAAGATTTTCTAGAATTAATTGACGATTGCTTTCTTACGCAACACATTAAGGAACCAACGCGGGAAAATAATATTTTAGATTTAGTGTTAACTAACAGGGAAACACAAATTAATGAAATCGAAATAGGGAGTGAGCTAGGGAACAGTGATCACAAAGTAATCAGATTTAGTATAGAATGGAATACACCTGTAGGAGAAAATTCTGTTAAAGTGCCAGATTTTCGAAAAGCTGATTTTAATAGCCTAAGAAATTTTTTGGGTCAAATAGATTAGAAACTCTTGGGTATGGGGTGTGGGCCGGTCTTAGAGCGAGACATGAACTCAGCGATAGGTGACGTAAAAGGGGATTTCGATGTGGATTTAATATATAACTTATTTAAGAATATTCTAAACAAAGCACAGGAAGGTAGTATACCATACAAATTGAATAGATCGAATACAAATGACCCAAAGTGGATAACAAATAATTTAAAGAACCTTATAGGTAAAAAGAGAGCTTGGTACAAAAGGATTATCTTGAAAAACATAAATTAATAATTGAGTCGCAACATGGTTTTATAAATGGCCGTTCATGTTTAACAAATTTGTTATCTTTTTATTCTAGCATTGTTGAGGCAGTTGATAGTGGTAAGGATTGCGATGTTGTATACCTTGACTTTAGCAAAGCTTTTGATACAGTGCCACATGAAAGACTGATTAAAAAAATAGAGTCTCATGGTATTGGGGGTGCTATATTAAGCTGGATTAGGGCATGGCTATACCAAAGGAAACAGAGAGTTAGTATAAATGGAATCAAGTCAGAGTGGGAAAATGTTGTAAGTGGAGTGCCTCAAGGCTCTGTCCTGGGACCTCTGTTGTTTATAATATATATAAATGATTTAGATTCAGGTTTGAGTAGCAACATTTGCAAATTTGCCGATGATACGAAAATCGGTAGGGAAATTAATTCGGAGGAGGACTCACTATCACTTCAAGTTGATCTAGATAGGGTTTTGAAATGGTCAAAGGATTGGCAGATGCAGTTTAATGCTGATAAATGTAAAGTTCTGAGGTTAGGTAATGATGATAGAGTTACAAGATACGAGCTAGATGGTGTTGTGATTGCGAAGTCGGATTGCGAAAGGGATCTGGGAGTTATGATTAGTAAGAATTTAAAACTAAAGGATCAATGCATAAATGTTCGTAATAAGGCAAATCGGACACTTGGATTTATTAATCGCAGCGTTAGTAACAAGACACCTGGTGTGGTTCTCAAGCTATATCTTGCTCTAGTTAGGCCCCATTTAGATTATGCAGTTCAGTTTTGGTCGCCATATTATAGAATGGATATAAATTCACTTGAACGTGTCCAGCGTAGGATGACTAAGTTAATTCCCCAAATTAGAAATCTTTCATATGAAGAAAGATTAACAAAGCTTAAGTTGCATTCACTGGAAAGGCGAAGAGTTAGGGGTGACATGATAGAGGTTTACAAGTGGATGAATGGACATAACCGGGGGGATATTAATAGGGTATTAAAAGTATCAACACAGGACAGAACACGAAACAATGGATATAAATTGGATAAGTTTAGATTTAGGAAAGACTTGGGTAAATACTGGTTCAGTAACAGGGTTGTTGATTTGTGGAACCAATTGCCGCGTAACATTGTGGAGGTGGGGTCCCTCGATTGTTTCAAGCACGGGTTGGACAAGTATATGAGTGGGATTGGGTGGTTATAGAATAGGAGCTGCCTCGTATGGGCCAATAGGCCTTCTGCAGTTACCTTTGTTCTTATGTTCTTAAGAATGGGGAAGTCAGTGGAATTCATCCACTTGTAAACCTCTATCATGTCACCCCTAACTCTTCGCCTTTCCAGTGAATGCAACTTAAGCTTTCTTAATCTTTCTTCATATGAAAGATTTCTAATTTGGGGAATTAACTTAGTCATCCTACGTTGGACACGTTCAAGTGAATTTATATCCATTCTATAATACGGCGACCAAAATTGAACTGCATAATCTAAATGGGGCC
Source organism: Procambarus clarkii (assembly GCF_040958095.1). NCBI lineage: Eukaryota > Metazoa > Arthropoda > Malacostraca > Decapoda > Cambaridae > Procambarus > Procambarus clarkii. Next base: position 14,460,245 of record NC_091183.1, read on the forward strand.
TAACCAGAGCAAGATATAGCTTAAGAACCACACCAGGTGTCTTGTTACTAACGCTTCGATTAATAAATCCCAGTGTCCTATTCGCCTTATTACGAACATTCATGCATTGATCCTTTTGTTTTAAATTCTTACTAATCATAACTCTCAGATCCCTTTCGCAATCCGACTTCACAATCTCAACACCATCTAGCTCGTATCTTGTAACTCTATCATCATTACCTAGCCTCAGAACTTTACATTTATCAGCATTAAACTGCATTTGCCAATCCTTTGACCATTTCAAAACCATATCTAGATCAACTTGGAGTGATAGTGAGTCCTCTTTCGAATTAATTTCCCTACCGATTTTCGTATCATCGGCAAATTTGCAAATGTTGCTACTCAAACCTGAATCTAAATCATTTATATATATTATATACAACAGAGGTCCCAGGACAGAGCCCTGAGGTACTCCACTAACAACATTATCCCACTCTGACTTAACCCCATTTATACTAACTCTCTGTTTCCTTTGGAATAGCCATGCCCTAATCCAAGTTAATATAGCACCCCCAATACCATGAGCTTCTGTTTTTTTAATTAGTCTTTCATGTGGCACTGTATCAAAAGCTTTGCTAAAGGCAAGGTACACAACATCACAATCCTTACCACTATCAACTGCCTCAACTATGCTGGAATAAAAAGTTAGCAAATATGTTAAACATGAACAGCCATTTGTAAAACCATGTTGCGACTCATTTATTAATTTATGTTTTTCAAGATGGAGACGAATTGTATTTGCAATTATTGATTTAAGTCCCTTTCCCACAATAGACGTTAGGCTAATTGGCCGATAGTTTGACGCAAGTGATCTATCTCCTTTCTTAAAAATTGGTACAACATTAGCTACCTTCCATGACTCTGGCACTCTGCCTGACTCTATTGATTTGTTAAATATGGTAGACAGTGGCTCGGAAAGCTCCTCTTTGCATTCTTTAAGCACCCTGGCAAACACTTCATCCGGCCCTGGGGATTTGTTTGGTTTTAGTTTTTCTAATTGTTTAATTACATCCTCCCTGGTAACTGCTAAACTAGTCAACCTGTCCTCATCCCCACCCACATAGACTTGTTCAGCTGAAGGCATATTGTTAAGTTCTTCTTTAGTAAATACAGATATAAAATATTTGTTAAAAATACTACTCATCTCCTTGTCATTATCCGTTATTTGACCTGTCTCAGATTTTAATGGACCTATCCTTTCCCTAGTCTTAGTTCGATATAACTGAAAAAAAACCTTTAGGATTTGACTTTGCTTGCTCTGCTATGCGAACTTCATAGTTTCTTTTTGCTTTCCTAATCTCTTTTTTAACATTTCTACCAGTTGTATGAATTCCTGTTCTAAACTGACTTCCTCATTTTTAATCATTTTGTACCAAGCTCTCAGACAAACCATCCCCACCAAACCTAATCAGAGGTTTATGAATATACATTTTAATCATCCACAACTGTAATTATTATTCTGTAATAAGTGCAAAAGTATAACAGCAACCCAAATGTCATACCACTATTTTTTGCAGAATCGTACATCTGACAGCATTGTAGGTGAGCTGTACTTAAGAATAAAGGTAACTGCAGAAGTCCTATTGGCCCATACGAGGCAGGTCCTATATATCTCAACTCAATCTCATTCATATTCATGTCCACCCTATGCTTAAAACAACCAAGGAATCCCACTTAAAGTATTAGTTTACAATAATAGTTTTAATAAATAGCTCTCATTCTAGTTTTATACACAAAAGCAATTATGAAACCCTATAGCTAGATATCGTACTATAATCCACAAGTAGTTACCACAATCTGGCAGTACAGCGGATTAGTAGCTGTTCATAGGCTAGTCAACTGTCCTCACATCCATCAAATAGCTAGCCAAATGTCGCACCTCGGTTCATCCATCTAGCAACTCAGCTGGATGCTAGCCACTATATTCATAGGCTAATCATTTCTACACCTCAAAAAATCCTAGTCTTGCTACGCAAATCAGGTAACTTGTTTCTAAACTAACACTCGCAAATACATGCATACACACATACACATACTATTGTGTATGTGTATGTGTGATCGATCTTCCAGAGGGTATAGACTCATTCCTCTCGATGTTTGCTGATGATGCAAAAATTATGAGAAGAATCAAGACGGATGAAGATAGACAGAGACTACAGGATGACCTGGATAAACTGGAGGAATGGTCTAGAAAATGGCTGCTGAAGTTCAACTCTGGAAAGTGTAAGGTGATGAAATTAGGCGAAGGGAGCAGGAGGCTGAACACAAGGTATCATCTGGGAGGGGAAATCCTGCAAGAATCAAATAGAGAGAAGGATCTGGGGGTTGATATCACACCGAACCTGTCCCCAGAGGCCCACATCAAAAGAATATCATCAGCGGCATATGCTAGACTGGCCAACATAAGAACTGCCTTCAGAAACTTGTGTAAGGAATCTTTCAGAACCCTGTATACCACTTATGTAAGACCAATCCTGGAGTATGCAGCTCCAGCCTGGAGTCCATACCTAGTTAAACACAAGACAAAGTTAGAGAAGATTCAGCGGTATGCCACCAGGCTCGTCCCGGAACTGAGAGGATTGAGCTACGAGGAAAGGCTAAAGGAGCTGAACCTCACATCCCTGGAAAACAGAAGAGTAAGGGGAGACATGATAACCACCTACAAAATTCTCAGGGGAATTGACAGGGTGGACAAAGACAAACTCTTCAGCACGGGTGGGACACGAACAAGGGGACACAGGTGGAAACTTAGTACCCAGATGAGCCACAGAGACGTTAGAAAGAATTTTTTCAGTGTCAGAGTAGTTAATAAATGGAATGCACTAGGAAGTGATGTGGTGGAGGCTGACTCCATACACAGTTTCAAATGTAGGTATGATAGAGCCCAGTAGGCTCAGGAATCTGTACACCAGTTGATTGACAGTTGAGAGGCGGGACCAAAGAGCCAAAGCTCAACCCCCGCAAGCACAATTAGGTGAGTACAATTAGGTGAGTATACTCCACAACCTATACATTCATAGAGAATCGCCTAGTTTTTGCCACCATTTCCCCATTAATCAGATGTAATTTATGCCTTACACAGAAAATACAGTATTTACACGCCAAATATGCCATTTATGCACAAAATATATTATTTACACTCAAAATATACCATCACACAAAAATATGACATTTACATACAAAATATGTCAGTTGCACACAAAGATATACCATTTACACAATATTGCACGTACACTCAGAGTATGACATTTACATAAAGTATGGTATTTGCATAAATATATCAAAATGCTTATGCATTTAGACAATCAAAAATGCGCTTTCGTTAAAATTACACAATTACACATACATAATTTTTACAAAATACCCACACATTGTCCCATAAACCAAATACACTTACACCATTAAGATGTATTTTATCAGATTACAGAGCTTACACAAAATACACAATTTGCACACAAAAAATACAGTTGCACCAGTTCCACTTCAACAAATTAAAAACACAACTTGCATAAATGCACTATTAGCACTAAAATTATTATAAAACATGGACAATTATTTCACAATTTGTGTAATTATTATACATCTTTGCACAATTAATACAAGAAAACTTGCTGTATAATTACTCTACTTGCATAATGACAATAAATACAGAAAGGCATAAATAAACAATTCCTCCATATGCAATTACACAAAATGCGCAATTAATACACAACTTTCACAAATATTACACATCTTTTATAATTATTACACAACTTGCACAAATACATATCTAGCGCAAATACCTACAATACATAACTACCCCAAATATGAAAATACACAACTAGCATAAATACACGATTTACACAAATACAATTTCGACATTTACACAACTTGCTCAAAAATATAATCACTACACAACTTACCAAAATATGAACAATACATAACTATCACATATTCATTAAATACATAACTTACCAAAATATGAACAATACATAACTAGCATATATTCATTAAACACACAACTACACAATTTCCACAAATAAACATACAAAAACATATACAATTAATACATACAACTTGCACAGAACAATACACAATTTATAGAAATATAATCAATACATAATTGCAATAATCACGCAACTTATGTAAAATACATAATCTGCACAATTAATACACAAGTATATTAATTGTGCTATATATGTACAAATATAAACCCAACTAACTAGGTCAAACAATACACAATTTGCATGATATTTTTCTAGGTATATTTAGGACATTAATTATAATATGCTGATTTTAACCAACTCCCCAAAAGTCAGAATTTCACATATAAAAATGGTACATTTGACTTCGGATGAGCTCAATATAAAACACATTCATTTTCCATTAATATTTCAACATTATTAGTGCTAAACTATTCATCTAACATATGTCCATTGTTTTTTATGTCTTATTATTAATACCTTCCTTGTTACATCCTCTCCAATCAGGCCATCTATATTTATTTATGCAAACCATCTAACAGATTTATTTGTTCTAGCCTTAGTTGTGTTAGGGAAGGTGGGGTTAGGGGAAGTCAGTATTTTCTATGATAATTTTAAGCAAATTTGTTATATCTTATCACAATGCATCGTATTAAAACCTAAATACATCTAAATCTATCAAAAAATATACTTATAATACACAAATTTGACTAAATTCAACCTAGCAAAAGCTAAACTAACTAAATATGAGCATCCCATATCCTCACATGCAAGCCTATGTCACCTCTGTCCAAACATTACATGAGTTGGTCATATAGCTCGAACCCCAAATAGGAAAATTTACACTATTTCATAAACTTGCTAGTTCATTACCCTTAAGATATTATATATGTCCTTCCCTACACGACCTCACTTAACCTGACCTAGCATATCCAAACCTAGATTTAGTTCATGTTGGTGAAATTTAAGCTATGCCACTTAAATTCGACCTAATTTAAGGCAATTTCCACCAAATATACCCAAATGTTGTGTAGCACAGCACTGCCAAAGCCCATTTTTACCCACATTTTCTCCTATTCCATACTACCCTACACAACCTCACCTAACCTAACGTAGCATATCCAAACCTGGATTTGGTTTAAGTTGGCGAAATTTAAGCTATCCCACATAAATTCGATCTAATTTAAGACAAATCCCACCAAATATACCCAAATGTTGTGTATCATAGCATCGCCAAAGCCCATTTTTACCTACATTTTCTCCTATTCCATCCTATACTATGCCCCCCTTACCTAACCTAGCATATCCACACATAGATTTGGTTAAAGTTGTCAAAATTTAAGCTATTCCCACCTAAATTTGACCAAATTTAAGACAATTTCCACCAAATATACCTAAATGTTGTGTATCATAGCACTGTCAAAGCCCATTTTTTTTTACCAACATTTTCTCCTATTTCCATCCTACCCTACACAACCTCACCTAACCTAACCTAGCATATCCAAACCTGGATTTGGTCAAAGTTGGCGAAATTTAAGATATGCCTCCTAAATTCGATCTAATTTAAGACAGTTCCCAGCAAATATATCCAAATGTTGTGTATCATAGCATCGCCAAAGCCCATTTTTACCTACATTTTTTCATATTCCATCCTATTCTACGCAACCTTACCTAACCTAACCTAGCATATCCAAACCTATATTTGGTTAAAGTCGGCGAAATTTAAGTTATCCCACATAAATTTGACCTAATTTAAGACAATTTCCACCAAATATACCAAAAAATGTTTTGTAACATTGCACAGTCAAAGCTTATTTTAGCTAAGTTTTTCACCTATTCCAACCTGCCCTAGGCAACCCTACCCAGCCTCACCTGGCATATCCAAAGATAGATTTGATTAAAGCTAGCAAAATTTATGCCTTTCCCACCTAAATTCAACCTAATTTAAGCCAATTTTCACCGAATATACCCAAATGTTTTGTATCTTAGCATAGCCAAAGTTCATTTCACCCAAGTTTTCACTTATTCCATATTCAATATATTAATTGTGCTATATATGTACAAATACAAACACGACCAACTAGGTCAAACATTACACAATTTGCTTGATATTTTTCTGGGTATATTTAGGACATTAATTATAATATGCTGAGTTTAACCAACTTCCCAAAAGTCAGAATTTCACATATAAAAATGGTACATATGACTTTCTATGAGCTCAATAAAAAACACATTCATTTTCCATTAAAATTTCAACATTATTAGTGCTAAACTATTCATCTAACATGTCACTGTTTTTAATGTCTTATTAATACCTTCCTTGTTACATCCTCTCCAATCAGACCACCCATATTTATTTATGCAAACCATCTAACAGACTTATTTGTTCTAGCCTTAGTTATGTTAGGGCAGGTGGGATTAGGTGAAGTCAGTATTTTCTAAGATAATTTTAGGCAAATTTGCTATGTCTTATCAAAATGCATTCTATTAAAAATTCATCTAAATCTATCAAAAATATACTTATACTATGCAAATTTGACTAAATTCAACCTAGCAAAATCTAAACTAACTAAACATGAGCATCCCATATCCTCACATACAAGCCTATGTCGCCTCTGTCCAAACATTACAGGAGTCTGCCATATAGCTCGAACCCCAAATAGGAAAATTTACACTATTTCATAAACATGCTAGTTCATTACCCCTACGATATTATATATGTCCTTCCCTACACGACCTCACCTAACCTGACCTAGAATATCCAAACCTAGATTTAGTTCAAGTTGGTGAAATTTAAGGTATGCCACTTTAATTCGAGCTAATTTAAGTCAATTTCCACCAAATATACCCAAATGTTGTGTAGCATAGCACGGCCAAAGCCCATTTTTACCCACATTTTCTCCTATTCCATACTACCTTACACAACCTCACCTAACCTAACCTAGCATATCCAAACCTGGATTTGGTGAATGTCAGCGAAATGTAAGCTATCCCACATAAATTCGACCTAATTTAAAACAAATCCCACCAAATATACCCAAGTGTTGTGTATCATAGCATCGCCAAAGCCCATTTTCACCTACATTTTCTCCTATTCCATCCTACCCAACACAACCTAACCTAACCTAGCATATCCAAACCTAGATGTGATTTAAGGTGATGAAATTTAAGCTATTCCCATCTAAAATTTTACACCTAGCCCAGAAGTCTACAGTAATGGCTCAATTCTAATGAAAAGATATCATTTAGAATTACCCTATGGTGGGTTAAAATGTCAGCCAGTATACCAACGTCACACTTTAAATAAACAAGGAGATAGTCCTTTAATGTCCTATATGCTGTTGCCTCCCATACTAAGTTAGAATGTCTATATTCTTCCGAAGTGATGCCTGATTTATTTTGGGAGCTGTAAAATATTTCAATAGGAGGGAGTGTTGCATCATTAAAGCAGCTGATTTTTGTGGCATATTCATAAGAGAAAAACTGCTTACACTCCAAGAGCAGGTGGTGACTCTCTTTGGGTAAACCTTCTATCATTGAGCGAGTGAATGTTAAGGAGCTGGCTGAATCAATGTGGGTCTATGCTAGGGACGAAAGACTGCCTGTAATAAAAGCCAGTGAATCAAGAAAGTATAGCTTCCCTATTTCTACCTTAACGTATTTCGCCCCCTGCTGCATAAGAATATTGCTCTTAATATTTTAACCCATACTAAACTCCCTCAAAATTAAGCCCATGTCATAAGACATATTGTGAGCAATTAGGACTAAACTCTCTAGAGCATCCCGGTGGCAGAGGTTGCAGTAATTACATAGAGCTCCAATATAATTGAGCTTTTCCCTAAGATGATCATGAAGTTGAACCTTGTAATTGGAGGGGAGTAAATACGCTGTCACAAAACTGACAGTGTGTCTGTCTCCTAAAATGAACCATATCCTCAAGAGACATGTCTATTTCATAATGGGGGAGGGTGGATCTAACAATTTTCCATTTAGAGGCAACTCGCTCCATGAAATGTGTGACACTGTCCCACCAAAAATTAGTAAAGTTATCAATGACGTAGTGGTTCCTATCAACAATTAAATAGCTGTATGCTATAGGTCTATGTATGGTTGTAACAGAACCTAGACAATCCTCAGTGCTTAAGTAGCACTCAAAATCAAAATATGCTACATGGGATGGGGGGGGGGGTAACCTTTCCCCGTATTTTTAAAATGGAGGGTGTCCCCCTCAGGAGGGTAATGGCCTCTGCTTTGAAATACAAAGCGGAGATGTTTCTGAAGAGGGGGACAAAGAAACAGTTGCGCAGTGTACCCCGCGCAGATGCGCGGGAAGTCTGGGGCCATATAAATTCTGAGGAAGAGAGGGGCTCTCCCTCACTTCCACCCAACCGTCGCAGTACTCGAAACTGCGTCGCGCCTCCGCCTCAACAACTCGTGGACCAGTACCAGTCCTGCATTCATCAGTCTCTCGATACAGCAGGGGCCCCCCCTGCCCTAATCATCCTACTCTAAGGTAATGTAAAAATTTTCTATTAAAGTTTAGTCAGGACTGTCCAGTGTCTGGCATGTGTTGGCGCCTTCCCCCCGCGGTCCGTGTGGCCGCCTAAGTTCCCTAGTGCCTTCTGCACGTTTGCCTGTCTTGAGGTATGCAGGCGCTCCCTGCTCGGACGTGCGTGCCCAGCCGGGCCCCCTGCGAGCGGCCCGGCGTCGCCCTTGGAGGCGCCCCCACGTGGACAGGTTGCTGTGGTCCTATGCCAAGGGCATAGCCGTGCGTGCCGTGCCCGGACGTGCGTGCACGGCGGGCTCCCTGTGAGCGGCCTGGCGGCCTCCAACGGATACCTGATCAACCAGACTGTGACTCATATGTCAGGCTGCGCGCAGCCGCGTCCAACAGCCTGGTTGATCAGTCCGGCTACCAGGAGGCTTGGTCGACGACCGGGCCGCGGGGACGCTAAGCCCCGGAAACACCTCATGGTAGACCCTTGGCGGGGGCGCCACGAGGCCAGGTTGCAGTGGTCCTATGTTCCTTGGGCCCGACCTTTGGGGCCCATGCCCGATAGGTGTCGCCCTCGTGCCGTGGCGCTCAGAGGAGCGCTTGCCCTGGGTTGTGTTTCGCTTCCTTCCTGTCCTTCTTGGGTGCTAAGCCACGCGGATTAGCGGCGTGGCCTTCCCCGGGGCGGGGGTCTGTCTGCATTCTTGTCGTACCCGGGCGTGCCCGCTTGTGGGGGGCCTGCCTCACGCCCACGGGCTGGAGACGCCCACGCCTGACGGCGGTGTCCCGGTCGGCAGGCCATGAGGCTTCTTTGCCTAGGGGCTACCTCGACGTCAGATTGGGCTTACCCGAGTGCCTCCCCGTCCCCTGCTGTTTTGGTCCAGGCTATCCACCGTTCTATGGTCCGTTCTGTTCTATGGTCCCCTGTTCTGTTTGAGGGTGTCCAGGTGAGCCAGGGCGCGCCCAGGCATGTTTTGCGTTCATCAGGTATGCTTGTACGGTAGGTATGGTAACATACCTGCAGGTATGTTTGTCTCCAGACGTCTCGTCGGGCCGGTTTAGCCGTCACGTTCGTACCCAGACGTTGTCGTTTGCCCCAGACGTTGTCGTCTGTCCGGTGTACCCCGGTACATTTGTTCCCAGACGTTTCGTCCGGCTGGTATAGCCGGCACGTTCGTACCCAGACGTTTTCGTCTGGCCGGTGTAGCCTGGTACATTTGTTCCCAGACGTTTCGTCCGGCTGGTATAGCCGGCACGCTCATACCCAGACGTTTTCGTCTGGCCGGTGTAGCCCGGTACATTTGTTCCCAGACGTTTCGTCCGGCTGGTATAGCCGGCACGTTCGTACCCAGACGTTTTTCGTCTGGCCGGTGTAGCCCGGTACGTCAATTCCACCACGTTTCGTTCGAACGCTGTAGCACAGTACTCCCGTGTTTTTCCTCAGTTGCGTGTACCAGATGTTGGTCGGCCTGGAGTGCCCGGTTATGCGGCCCCCTTCCCCATCCCAAGTTTTCAGCGTCCAGCCTAATGCCTGGCCGTGCAGTCTGCCGCTTGAGCGACTTCAAATCATATCAAATCAAATGTTTATTTAGGTAAGGTACATACATACAAGAGATTTTACAACGAGTGATGGATTTAATTCTAATTATTGCGGTCATTTATTATTTAATTCTATTCAATTTTATTACATTCCTTTATTTAGACTTTCAGCTTGATTAGTTTCATTACGCGGCATATTTAGGAAATTTATAGCATTGCTTACACCTCTTGCCTTAAAAAAAAAAAATTATATTTTCGTAAAAGAATTCGTATTTTCATGTCAATTTAGTGAACGGGAGCCCGCTCCTGTTTTGGTGATTTATGTTCCTCCATCATTAACTATACCCTTACTTAAATAACTTGTTATATTCTTAGTCTTTCAGTCATGATGTGTATTAAGACTTGCCTCATTTATTCCTCAAGTTATTCCTCAATTTAGCATTGCGCAAGCCTCTGAATTTAGATCCTTTAGTTTTAGAGGTAATTAGGTATTCGTTTCCATGTCAATTTAGTGAACGGGTGCCCGCTCCTGTTTTGGTGATTTACGTTCCTCCATCATTAACTAAACGCTTACTTAAATAACTGGTTATATCCTTAGTCTTCCAGTCATGACGTGTATTAAGACTAAAGTTATTCCTCAATTTAGCATTGAGCAAGCCTCCGGCTTTAGATTATTCCTGCACTTGATTTATAAGTCAATTACCCTCAGCAATTTGTTACTGCAATTTATGCATTGCGTTTGCTCCACGTTTTATTTAACTTTGGTGCCGCAATAATGTTTGTGTAACTGTCGCTTTTGTCATTGAGTTTAAGTTAAGTCAGCTAGGATGAGCTAGTTAGGTTATACTATGGTGTCTTTCAGTCACGACATGTATTAAAGACTTTCAGTTTATTCCTCAATTTAGTCGGAAGGTACTGCGGCTTCCCAGCCGACGTCCTTCCTGTGACGAGTTAAGCCGGCGATGTTTTCAGTTTTATATTTATTTGGTCATATAAATAGGCGGCCTCCCAGGCCGCTGGTTTATCCAGACGTGTTGTCTGCCCGGTGTAGCCCGGATGTCACAGCGGACTCCTAGGCCGCTGGTCGCGAAGTTCCAGCTGAAGCGTTCCAACTGACGTGTCTTTTTTCACTCCTTTTCGTTGTTGTATTTGGTTGTATTTACCTCGGCTCCAAGTGTTAATCCCGTTTCTCTAACGAGTTATAGTCCAGCTTTATTTTGAGCATACTTTGTTTTGCAATTTATAATTATTTATAATTAGTTATAATTAATTATAGTTATAATTGGTTTATAATTTTATTATTTACGCCATTTATTTACGATTATTCATATAATAAAATTTATTACATTGTTAGGCTTTTCCAACGACGTCGTCCCAGCCGGTGTTGTTCCTGCAGAGGATGGGCCAGCTGGTGGCTCGGCCGTAGCTGTTGCAGCGGGCGCCCTCACAGACTCAGCTAGGTTCAGCAGACGATGTTACAGCTGCTAACGCCCCAGTTCCATGTTAGGCTTCCCGGCAGCCGATGCTTCAGTCATGAAGCTCCAGCTGAAGCGTTCCACCTGACGTTGCACCCATCAATTTATCACTCTTTTCAGTTTTGCAATTCTCGCTTTCCCAGCTTCATGAATTGTTCCCGTTATTTTCTAGGACAGCTATATTCCAGTCTTTAGCCTAAATTGTCTTGCAGCTGGCCCTCTACTTACCACTAAGGTCTTCCCTGGTGGCCAGTTGCCGCTATTTTCCTCCCTTTATCAGATGTTGATGCTCCAGCTGTCGATGTCCAGCTGCAGGTGCCCAGCTCCGATGTTCCAGCCGGTGATGGCAGGATTTTGCAGTTCAACATTCGGCAACGGTCGTTAAGTTAATCCATTATTTTGCACAATTTTGACTATTGGTGTTTGTGTTATACACGCTACGTTAATGTGGGTTTAAGGTCAAGGTACTACCCACGTGCATAATTCTTTAACTTATAAAAATCGTGCTTATTGTACTTGAGTTATTAACTAAGTCAGCTAGGTTGTGCTAGTTGCCGTGTCACAGGCCTCTTGCTTCAGTTTCCCTGGCTTCGCATTTTCCACTAGCCTACTCACTTTATTCCCGCTCAGGATGCTTTGTCTTGTGGCATGTGTCTTTTACTGTGTTTACAGTATGTTTGTTTAACTTTTGCTTTGCCTTAAGTTATTAAGTAAAGTCAGTTAGGATGTGCTAGTCGTGGTGTTACGGGCCCTTGTCTCCTGCTTTAAGTTTCTGGCTCTGCATTTATGTTTAGTTTCCTCTGTAAATTATTACTGTTATTACGGGTAGCCTTGCGGCATATTTGTTATTTCTCCTGGTTACGTTATGTGGTTTATCATTTACGGCCTAAATGTTTACATTAATCCTATCACAGTTTAATTCAATTGATGCCCTCCCAACACCAGCTGCAGGTTTTACTTCCCGGTGGAATTTTATGCTTGTTCGCTCGACTTTGTTTAAGTTGTTAGGTAAGGCCAGTTAGGCTGAGCGAGTGGCTACTCGCTGTCTCAGTTATCTCTACCTTAAGCTTTGACGCCCTGGCGTCGTGTGGTACGCCGTTTTGGTGATTTATAATTTATATTATTTGTGAACAATTTTAAAATATATCTTATGATTGCTAGACTTTCAGTTATGAGTTGTATTACTTCCGCAATTTATAGCATTGCTTTCGCCTCATGCCTAAAAATTTGTTATTGTTGGACTCGCAATTATGATTTGAATTTAACACGGCAAATTTTTCCCGCAATTTACATTTTGCTTAAGTTTCACGTTCAAATTGTTATATTAAGGGACTTTCAATTAGGATTTGTATTAATCTATTGCTTTACCTCTGCGCCATTAAGTTAATTTCAGCTAGGGTACGCTAGTTGCAGTGCATTCGGGTTGGGTCCCCCCCCCCCTCCATTTTTTTCCTCTGGTTATTTTTTTTTTGAGATATATACAAGAGTTGTTACATTCTTGTACAGCCACTAGTACGCGTAGCGTTTCGGGCAAGTCCTTAATCCTATGGTCCCTGGAATACGATCCCCTGCCGCGAAGAATCGTTTTTTCATCAAAGTACGCATTTTACTGTTGCGTTAAACAGAGGCTACAGTTAAGGAATTGCGCCCAGTAAATCCTCCCTGGCCAGGATACGAACCCATGACATAGCGCTCGCGGAACGCCAGGCGAGTGTCTTACCACTACACCGCGGAGACTGCATATTACGTCCTATTACACTCGTTTCCCTCGTTATATATTCTAAATATTGTGCATTATATTTGACCACCCATTCTTCATCGTTTCGGCAGTACATTAAGATACATTTGGAATGCTACAGAGAAGTTTAGCATGGCCTCGCGCATGGTGTCATGCAAAAACTGGCCATTCGGCCTTCCATACGGCAAGCATAAGCCAGTCAGTTAGCATGATGTCGGCCAGCATGTTGTTGGCCAGCAGTCAGCCAGCATGTTGTTGGCCATACGGTCGCTAACGTTCTTTGGCCATCCGGCCTTCTGGGCTAATTTACTCTTCTTGTTCCTTCGCCATTGTTGTTTCTTACTACGTAATAGTATTCTATTTAATTTAACCTCATCTATCATTAGGTTAGGGGCCCTTACCTCCAACTGCTATTCCTTCCCCTGTGCTCTGCCCGCTTGGCGCACAACGTCGGCTTCTTATTTATTTATCTATTATTTATTTATGCATATACAAGAATATACATAAGGAATGTGAGGATACAAATATGGTAATTACAGTCTTGTAAAGCCACTAGCACGCGCAGCATTTCGGGCAGGTCCTTAATCTAAGAAAATTTTAAGGAGGTAAATACTTGCAAAATTTATAGACAAAAAATTATAACAGATTACATGAAATGAAAAAAAAAAAAAAAAAGAAGATGAGAGAAAATTGTAGGTACAGTATATTAAAGCACATAGGTAGCTACGATTGATTGCAATGACAGCTTAAAATGGTAGTTGACAACAAATTGGTAGGCACAATACAGCAGAAACAATATAAGATTGATTGCAATGACAGCTTGAATGGTAGTTGACAAAAATTGGTAGTCACAATACAGCATATGGCTAGCACATAAAAGAAGACAGCAATGAACACAATGATAAGGTTGTTTGATATTACATAAAAATTAGGAGATTGGGTAACACTAGGTACAGAGCAAATTTAAAGCTCAGTGTAGGAAACTAAGAAGATGAAGTTAGGTACTTTTTGGTTTTGCTTTTAAATAAGGCAAAAGTTTTACAGTTTTTCAATTCACTAGGGAGTGAGTTCCATAGACTAGGTCCCTTAATTTGCATAGAGTGTTTACACAGATTAAGTTTGACCCTGGGGATATCAAAGAGATATTTATTTCTGGTGTGGTGATAATGGGTCCTATTACATCTGTCCAGGGAGAGTTTCAGAGCATGGTTTGCATTTAAGAACAGGGTTTTGTAAATGTAGTTGACACAAGAGAATGTGTGGAGGGAGTTAATATTTAGCAAGTTTAGGGATTTAAACAAGGGAGCTGAGTGTTGTCTGAAAGCAGAGTTAGTTATTATTCTGATAGCAGATTTTTGCTGTGTGATGATGGGCTTAAGGTGGTTTGCAGTGGTAGACCCCCATGCACAGATACCATAATTAAGATAGGGGTAGATTAGTGCATAATATAGTGAGAGGAGAGCAGAGTTAGGAACATAATATCTGATTTTGGAGAGTATACCAACTGTCTTAGAGACTTTCTTAGTTATGTGTTGAATGTGGGTGCTGAAGTTGAGTCTCTTGTCTAGGAATAGGCCAAGAAACTTGCCATCATTTTTATTACTGATGTTAATGTTGTCTATCTGTAGTTGAATTGCATTTGATGATTTGCTTCCAAATAAGATGTAGTAAGTCTTTTCGATGTTTAATGTTAGTTTGTTCGTTGACATCCATAAGTGGACTTTTTTTAATTCATTATTCACAACATTATTTAGTGTATGTGGGTTGAGGTTTCAATAGATAAGGGTAGTATCGCCAGCAAACAATATAGGTTTGAGAATATTAGAGACATTAGGCAGATCGTTTATATATATAAGAAATAGAAGAGGTCGTAAGATGCTGCCCTGTGGCACTCCAACGGTAATTGGTAGAGTGGAAGAAGTTGTATCATTGATGGTTACATATTGGTGTCTGTCACTAAGATAGGATCGGATATAGTCAAGGGCAAGGCCTCGGATTCCATAATGCTGGAGTTTAAGTAAGAGGTAGTTGTGATTAACAGTATCAAAGGCTTTTCTTAGGTCAATGAAGAGTCCAATCGGAAACTCATTTTTGTCAAGGGCTGAGTAGATAATGTCAAGGAGACTAATGATTGCATCGTTGGTGCTCTTTTGGGACCGGAAGCCAAACTGGCAGGGGCTGAGTATGTCGAATTTTACGAGGTAGGAATAGAGCTGTTTGTAAATAATTTTTTTCAAATATTTTTGATAGAATGGGTAGATTTGATATTGGTCTATAATTGTTTATGTCCGCCGGATTGCCTCCTTTATGGACTGGCGTTACTCTTGCTTTTTTGAGGATATCAGGGAAGGTGTGATACTCTATAGATTTGTTGAACAGTAGTGCTATGGGTGGGGCAAGGGCATGGGAGGCTCTCTTGTACACAATGGACGGAATTTCACTGGTGTTCCCTGCCTTGGTTTTTAGAGAATGTATGATGGACACAACATCTGCCGGGCTGATTGGTGAAAGGAGAAGAGAGTTTGGATAGCTGCCTGAGAGATATGTGTTAATATGTGTCTGAGTCTGTGGGATTTTACTGGCAAGATTAGCACCAACCGATGAAAAGAAACTATTAAATTCATTTGCCATTTCTAAATCAGTTGACGGTATATCCCCATCCTTGTAGAGTTTTATTTGGTTATGTGAGTGTTGTTTAGTTCCTAGGATACTAGAGATAGTTTTCCAAGTGCTTTTCATGTTGCCTTTTGCTTCATTGAATCTATTCACATAATATGCAAGTTTTGCCTTTCTTATGATACTGGTAAGCATTGATGAGTACCTTTTAGCTACTTCCTTTGAAACTAGGCCAATCCTAACTTTCTTTTCATATTCATGTTTCTTGTTGATTGAGTTGAGAATGCCACTTGTGAGCCATGGATTGTTTAATCTTTTGTCAGTTACTTGCTTGGTAAGAAGGGGACAATGAAGGTTGTAGAGGCTTAGAGTTATGGAGAGGAAGAGGTTAGCTAATGAATTTATATCATGGGTATTATTGAATTCAGAATCCCAGTTAATATTGTAAAGTGCCTCTGTAAGATTGTCTAAAGCTGATTCACTGTGTAGCCTAAATGAAAGTTTCTTGCTTTTTGGTAGTGTTATGTCCATGTTCGCTATGAGAAAGGTAGGATAGTGGTCAGTTGTTCTGTCGTAGATTATACCAGATACAAGGGGAGCTGTTATGTTTGTCCATATGTGGTCCAAGGTAGTGGCTGATGTTTGAGTGACTCGGGTAGGTTTGGTGATTGTGGGGATTAGCATACAGGAGTTCATGCTGTTAAGGAAATAGTCAACTTGAGAGCAATTTTGTTGACCCAGGTCAATATTAAAATCTCCCAGAATGATGTGGTTTTTGTTGATATTGTTGTTTATAATAAGATTCCTTAGGTTGTCTGAGAAAGAAGCTATGTTAGTATTGGGAAATCTATAGATGGCTCCAATAGTCAAAGAGGATTTAAGGGATTTAATTGTATACTGAGCAAGAGTATATTCACAGTAGTCATCTCTGTCACTAATAACACTGTTGCAGATAAATGTATCTCGGTAATATATAGCTGTGCCACCACCTTTTTTATTAGGCCTACAGTTATGAATGGCTTCATAACCAGCTAAGTTGTAGAGTTGGGTATAGTCTTTATTTAGCCAAGTTTCTGTTAAAATAATGAACGATAGGTTAGTACCTATTGCTGTGAGTAATGCATTTAAATCGTCAAAATGTTTACCAAGTGATCTAACATTTTGGTTATAAACTGATAGACAGGTGCTATTTTGAAGTTTGTTTTTAGCCTGGTGTACTGTGAAATACTTGCAATAATGATGATCAATGTGCTGGTTGGTGTAGATATGAGACAGAAGATTTGATCAGGATCAATATCAGTGTGCATAGAGATGCAGAGGGATCACGATACAAGATACACGATAAAGCAAAACACAAGAATAAAGCAAATACAATAGAATAGTAACAATTTAGAAGTAAAATAAAGATCCAATAGATAGCCAGGGAGGACACAGAAGTTACATAAAATAAAAAACAAAAAATCAGTAGAGACTGACAATATAAATGTAAAATAAAAAATAATAAGAAAAATAATAATCATAAAAAAAATGATCTTGAAGATAATTAGCTTAGTAATGGTTAATTAACAGGGTAATAAAAAACCCTAGGTTTAGTGACAAGGGGATTAACTAAGAACAAATAATTAAGAGTATAAAACAGGCAAAGATGACAAAAAAAAAAAAAAAAAAATAATAAAATAAAAATAAAAATAAACACCTTTGGAAAGGAAAGGCAGAGCTTAAGTACACTTTGGTTGTATGTGAGACTACAAATTATGTTCTGGTTATTCAGCTGATATCCCACAGTCATCCAGGAAAGAAGTGAGGTGTGCTTCAGTGGTTATGACATAAGTTTTTCCAGAGTCAGTCTTCCTAGCTATTATTTTACCATCGCGCACAAAACAATGTTTAATAGCAGTGGATCTATTGCAAATTCCACGTAGTTTAAATAAGAGATTTTGTCTGAATCTGGTAAGACATTCGTTCACATAAACATTGGATTTCCAAGCGACTGCAGTAGTGATAAGGTCTGACTTGCGGGAGCTGCTATCTAACTTCACCCTTATCTTTCTGTTGTTTGTACCAGATGATTTGGTACCCACTCTATAAGCTGACTTAATGTCTCTTGCTTCGATTGAATAATTCAACTTAGTACGCAATTCCTGGATCACGATGGCAGTACAGTCTTCTCTGTCAGTTTCATGGGGAAAATCATGTGATGAGATGATGACAGAATCAAGGATGTTCCCTTATGTTCCATTTTTCGCAGCCACGACAAGCCGGAACCCCCCCCCCCCCCCACCTTCCTCACCCTACTGCGGCGAGGAAGAGAACGCGAGCCGGATATTCCTCTTATCACCGTTACAACGCATGCACCGGTGCCGGGATGCAGCCGCCCAGGGCCTACGTTAATACTATTATCTTCCCTTATTTGCTGGGCTATATGGTAGTATTAATATTATTCCGTATCGTTACTGTCATTCCAGTATTATTTTATTAAGAATATAAATTGTTATTATGGTTTGGCGTTGCTTTCTTAATTTCTTCCATTCTGCGGCACTTGCCATCATCGGTTATTTACGATATTACATTGTATTCTTACATTGTACGATTATTTACGACATTGTATTCATAATATTATCCTTATTACAGTTACTGGATGCCAGTTCCCTGCCGTCAATTTCACTTTGCTCCTGTTCTAAAAGATGTAGCCGAAGTTCACGGCGTACTAGCTGCGGCTTGCAGACGCTCATTGACAACACAAGATTACACTCAGCGGCCACTTAAGGCAGACTCCTTGGCTTCTATTCAGCTCTATCACCCGTCTGGAGGCAGAGATGGGATGGAGACCAAGCGTAATGTTCCCCGCTCACATTCTTCATCCGCTTAGGACACAAGCATGTTATAGATTTAGCTTTAAGAATTGGTTCTTATTCCAATTTATTGTTTATGTATATATTGCTTTGTTGTATATACCTGTTCTTGGTATATGTATTGTTTATATTATCAAGATTTATAGTGTTTCGTATTATCCCTGTTTATAGTTGCTTTGTGCTTCCTTGCTGTTCTACTGGCTTTCTCCCACCTTTGCTCCTAGCAAAGGTACTTCCCTCTTCCGTTTGCTGGAAGATTCTTAGAATTGTTAGCCCCCTTCATTGCTACAGTATAGTTATTCGGAAAACTCTTATTCATCCAGGATTGTTAATTAAGGAATTTCTTAATTCCTGCTGCTGGGCCCCCTCCCCCCGTTTTTCGTCTCCGTATCGATTCAGCTAGGGTTTTCCTCTCGTCTGTGCTCTTGCCTGTCACGATAACACTGAATGCCGCTTCTGCCCACCCTTACTGCCTTATATCTTTCAGCCAGGGGGAGGTGATCTACGCGACAAAAAATCGACGCACGCTCCGACTGGACCAGGTATCGCTTACATGGTCAGGAATCAACACTCTTCAGATCCTACAAGCACAGCGCAGGACGCACGCATACCCTAGCCCAGCGAGCGCCCCCCGGCAAGTTCTACCCGGCCCGTGCCCCAGTGAACAGGCAACACTTCTTCAGGACGATTAATTCGCGCCGCCCTCGCAGAGCTAGGCTCGCCTTCAGCCGACCACGCCCTCTTACCTTTAGAATTGACAGGGCCACTCGGCTCTCTTGACGGGCTCGCCATCGGAGATAATGGCGGGTCCAGCAACCAGCTGGAACCCCCAGCTGACTAAGTCCGGGACGTTGTTGCTCTGCCACTCTGAGGCCTCCTTGCGGCCAGCGGGCCTCGCCCTTCGGGGGAGGGGGGGGGGGTCCTGCCAGCTGGCATGCGGTGGGGGTGCAGCGCCGGTCCCCAAGTGTCCCGCTGTCCGCAGCTAATCCTTTGCCCAGTCTAGGTGCTAGTAAGAGTCAGGAAACACTTCTTATTCCTTGGCGGCCGGCCTCACGCCCTGGGAAAAACTTCTCCCATTTGTCATATCAGTTTTCCCCAGTCACTAGGTATTTTCTGCCCGCCTGTTAATTCTAGGATTTCTCATTATGTCTTGGTAGGGCTTCGTTAAGTGTTGTGTCTATACACTTTATTTCCCCTTTGTGTCCTGACTGTTATACCTAGTTCTAATTATATTTCATCTGCCATTAGGTTTCTGCAGAACGTGTTTGCCATGTCTAGGCTATGCTTACTACTACGGGGGTACATTTTAAGTTAATTAGTCCTCAGACATGGACATGTTACATTTGTTAATTCCTACTTATATTATTTACATGTTCTGCAGAATTTAATATACTAATAAAAAATTTAAGCCCATTCGGCCTGTATCTTTTTCCCCCTGGTCAGAAAAATCATTTTCTGAGATTCCCACATGAGACTCCCCAACAACAATAATGGCACTATGACCGAGTACTGACTGCTACCTCGATGGCAAAGTGAGATGTGATAGGCTCCGTCTGAATGTTTTTGTATTGAATACAAAAATATGGATAGCCTGTTCCAATTCTCTAATTTAGTGATATCCTCCCATGAGAGAGGGAAGGATAAATGCCCGTATTTGACCATTTTCCTAACCCTTGTGTGAGACTCTACAAGTCTCCCTATACGTCTCCATTTCCACCCTTGTTGTGATGCCAGAAAAACAGCAATGCATTGAATAAGGCATGTTCTATTGTTACCGGATGGGTTTGGGTTGAAGACCTCATGTCGCCCCCTTAAAAAGGGGGGATAAGGGACATAATCACCCGAAACATTTCGTACACTTGCATTACAGACAACGATTTTGAGGAAATCAACATTATATAATATAAATCCACTACCTTCAGTTTCTGAAAGGAGATCCTCCAGTCGTGTAATGATATAATCCATCCAACTATCAATAAGATTACCCACCTCCTCAAGTGTTTCCATCTAGCAGGTGTCGTTATGAAGTGTTCCCTCTAGTCATCATCTTCAGTGAGACGTTGTTTTAAAAGTGTTATTTTAGTTCCAGAATAATTTTAAACAATGAAGTAAAATTGTCATGCCCCACGAGGTAATTCATGTAATTCTCTATTTCCGTGGCGAAAGAAACCCTGAAATTGCTTAATAGTCTTATGGGTCAGTAGTGTATGTGGTAGGGATGGAATAACCCATTCTAGTAAGAGATCCCCCAGGGCCCTCACCCTATTAATTAAGTGGGGGTGGTCAATAACTTCTTCCCATCTGAGGAATTTCATCACTTACTAGCCCCCTATCTTGAACATTACCATGAGGTCTAAGACCGCTAGTACCTGCCTGAGTGATGTCATCACCATCATTGTCTACACTCATCACTTCCACACTCTCCTCCCCTCGATTTGCTCTGTGGTCTCTAACTCCACTACCGCCTAAGAGTGCATTGTCACACTGTGCTTTGTCATTTTTCCCACCCCTAGCTGCCCCTGTGATGTCTTTGCCTGCTTCTGAACGACACCTGGAAAATAATAATAATAATAATAATAATAATAATATTAATTCTAATTAAATAATAATAATAATAATAATAATATTAATAATAATTAAATAATAATAATAATAATATTATTATTATTAATAATAATTAAATAATAATAATAATAATAATATTATTAATAATAATTAAATAATAATAATAATAATAATATTATTATTAATAATAATTAAATAATAATAATAATATTAATAATAATAATAATAAAATAATAATAATATAAAGATGACAGCTCTAAGGTGTTTAAACCTCATGTCATAAGTACTCAAGAACCTTCTTAAGAGAAATAAAAGAAGGTAGGGGTTTTATTCACACACACACTCACCTTGGGTACATGTTTGTAAATGTTGGTATGTCAAGCCCCCACACAAAGAGACCCCACAGCGATCACAGGGGAATGTGGACATGCCTATGGACATGCTAGCATCCCACTATAAGCAACTCAAGCGAGCTTCCGGTCCCTCACCGGAATTCTATAACTGGGCCGAGAATCAGTGGTTCAAAAAGTTGTGCCAAGTCCTCGAGTCTCAAAATGCTATCATCTTGAGTCTTCTAAATGAGAATCTAGTGATCCGCGCTAATCTCCAATAACAACAACAAGAAATAACCCTCCTCCGCGAGGAAATTAGAAACTGCAAGGCAAGCCAAGACCAACTACAGCATGATTTAAATGATCTCCGTGAGGAAAGCAACCTTCTGAAAACTGATGAAGCCATTAAAAAACAGGAGGAAGCTCTCAACAAAATGACTGCATGTATCAGTACATTTTCAGCCCAGCATTCTGTCTCCCAGGATGAACAAGACCAGCAAAAGCTGCTAGACTCTGTTATAGTGTCGTCCCAAGATATACCTGTGGAACATGATGGTGAAAACTGTGTCGAAATAGCTCTGGATCTCTTAAAAGACAAATTGCAGCTCATTCTAAACAAATCTGACGTTATTGCTGCCTACAGAGTAGGCAAAAAGAATCCATCAAGTCAAAACCAACGGAAAATTCGCCTGAAGCTGTCTTCCCAGTTCACGAAATCCAATCTAGTCCGGACAGCTGTAGCCCAACGGAAGGGATTATACATCAACGAGTGCTTGACTAGGAACAGACAGCACCTCCTCTACCGCCTGCGTCAAATCCGTCAAAAAAACCCAGATGCGATTCATCAGTGCTTCGTTAGAGATGGACTGATAAAGGTGAGAAAAACCGCAGAGGGCAAAATGTTCACAATTACTAAAGAAGAGAACCTCAACGCTTTCCTCTCCCAATGTGGTCTGTCTCAGCTCATTATCACTCCCAGTGAATTAACTTAATTAACCCCCTGTCAACTAGTGGGGCTAGGTTTCCTAAGTCTCATTGTTTCATTTTCTGACTTAATTTTTAACTTACTCTTAACTAGTCATTTACTGAAATTATTTAATTGAGTGCATAAATAGTTCTTGAGGTCTTATTAATTATACAGTCATAACTGAACTATTTATAGTTAATAATCATTAGCTTAAATTTGCCTATGCTTATTATTCAACTTTTCTTTGATTCCATTTATTACCTAGGTTGCCTAGCCTCGCCATGCTCCCTTACTCCATTGTACCCTGGCTTTGCCTGCATCTCAAATTGCAAATTGTTACTTACAGTGTACCTGAGAGTACTTGTAAGCAATCTACCTCATTTTTCATTTTTGCTCAATTTGTTTTTGTATTGCTTAGTCTTGTTTATATTTTTGTTTTGTATTTCTATATCTTGTGTTTTGTATAGTCCATGTTTATATGTTTTTTCGTTAATCTCATTTATTACCTAGGTTGCCTAGCCTAGCCATACTCCCTTACTCCATTGTACCCCTGTAAGCCCCTTTTGAGTTTGCTTTGTTCTGTATTGTGTACATCTTTTTCCCTATTTTATAGCTTATTTCTACCTTGTTATTTGCCTTTCTTCCCTTGTTTTTCCTGCAATCAGCTTTTTTTATGCAGACAAGTATAGACCCTGAACTTAACCTCTTATCCACTATCTATGACAATTATCACTTTAATGATCTAAATTGCAGATATTTTGCAGCACATGATGTAAACAATGTATTAACTCATAATCACAATATCTCTGTAATCAATTTGAACGTTAGATCCCTAGGTAAACACTTCGATGATGTTAGTGCCTTGATTGAAGCTATTGACAACAAATTCTCTTTTATTATACTTACTGAAACATGGTTGAAAGAGGATACTACTCAGCTCTTTAACATGCCTAACTACTCAGCAATTCACAACTGTCGTCAACTTCAGAGAGGTGGTGGCACTGCTCTTTACTACCACCAAGAACTAACATGCTTAAAAGAAATTAGAACCAGAGACTGCTATGGGGAGTATATCTTCGCCAGCTTCAGAGTCAAGGGTGCCGAGTCTGTCCTGACTGTGGGTGCAGTTTATAGAATTCCTAACACTGATGTGTCCGAATTCAACTCAAACCTTAGAAATCTAATACTTGATAACAGACTGAACAAAAACCACCTAATTATCGCAGGGGACTTTAATATTGACCTCTGCGAGCCTGAACACCCCACTGCTGTTAGCTTCCTCAACTGTATGAATTCCTGCTTCCTCATACCCTTAATCACTAGACCTACTAGAATCACTGATAGCACTGCCACGACGCTCGATCACATCTGGACAAACATAACCTCTCCGCTTACTTCAGGTATAATCACCGATAGCACTACAGATCATTACCCCACATTTCTCTTAACTAACATTAGCAAACCACCTCTTGAGTCAAGAGTGATACGTTTTAGACTACACAATGAAACTGCTATAGACAATTTTATAACTGCTGCTGATAATGTCAACTGGGAGTCCGAGTTAGGTAACATAGTGGACATCAACCTAGCAGTGCAATCTTTTCTTCAAAAAACTCTTAGCCTTTATAATACCCACTGTCCTATGCTTACAAAACAAGTCACAACCAAAAGGCTTAACAATCCCTGGCTTACAAAGGGAATACTTAAATCTATTAATAAAAAACATGACCTTGAGAAGAAGTATAGGTTAGGAATTGTCTCCAAAGAATTCTCAAAGAATTACTCATTATTGCTGTCTAAGATAATTAGACGAGCCAAAACTAAATACTACGAAGATAAATTTACCCAAATAAAGAGCAACATTAAACAAACTTGGAGAACAATTTCTCAAATATTGGGATCAAAGAAGTCTTTAAATAACAAACCGACTCTCCTGTCTAATAACGATGGTCAGCTTTCAGCCTCTGATTCTGCTATTGAGTTCAATAGGTTCTTCTCTTCCATTGGTTCATCCCTTGCAAATGATATTCCATCTTCCAGTACAGACATTAATGACTATCTTTCAGGTAACTATCCACAGTCTCTGTACCTAAAGCCTATTAATTCCACTGACGTCAATGAGATAATCCTTTCCCTTAAAACCAAGTCTGGTGCCCTTGAGGAGATACCAACTTTAATTTACAAAAAAGCCTCCAGATCTTTAGCCCCTGCTATTGCTTTGCTCTTCAACAAGTCACTTGAACTCCAAACCTTCCCAGATATTCTAAAAAAAGCGAGAGTAACGCCTGTCCACAAATGTGGTAATCTCACAGATGTTAACAACTACAGACCTATATCTATCCTGCCAAACTTGTCAAAAATTTTTGAAAAACTAATCTATAAGCAGCTTTACTCATATCTAGCCAAACTCAATATACTTAGCCCTTGCCAATATGGCTTCAGACCCAAAAAAAGCACTAACGATGCACTTATTAGTATGCTTAACTCGATTCATACAGCTCTTGATAAAAATGAGTTCCCTGTTGGGTTGTTTGTGGACCTGCGTAAAGCTTTTGACACTGTCAACCACCAAAACCTTCTTCTTAAATTACATCATTATGGAGTCAGAGGACACTCCCTACAATACCTCAAATCCTACCTTACTGACAGGCTCCAATATGTTTCTGTGAATAATACAATTTCTCCCACCCTACCCATCAACATTGGTGTTCCCCAGGGCAGCATACTTGGCCCTCTCCTCTTTCTCATCTACATTAATGACCTTCCAAATGCCTCCCAACACCTCAAACCAATTCTATTTGCTGACGACACAACCTTCATTTACTCCAGTCCTGATCCCCTTGCTCTAAATGCCACAGTAAATACTGAGCTAAATAAAGTCCATCTGTGGCTAA